>NW_007731744.1:30014-54178 GCF_000696425.1 Galeopterus variegatus
ACTGAAGCACAGGGGGCGGGGGGGGGGGAGCCTGAAAAAAAAAAATGACTAGAGTCTTAGTGAACTGTGGCACAATATCAGCCAGTCTTATATGTGTGTAATTGGAGTACCAGGAGACAAGCAGAGAGAAACTGGAAGAAGAAAATTAAGAGTTGAAATTTCTTTGAAATTTAAAAAATATAAAGATTCGATAAGCTCAACAAACCATAAGCTGAGAAACAGATATATGCATGCACATAAAAACCACACCATGGTAAATTATAACCAAGTTGCTGAAAATCAGTGATAAAGAGAAAAATTATGAAATCAGAGGGAAAAAATACATTATATGACAGAAAACAGTGGTAAGAGCACCAACTTCCCATCAGAAACAATGCAAGTAAGAAGACAGTGGAATGGGGGAATAGGGGGACTTATCAATCTAAAATACTTTATTCAGTGAAAATAGTCTTCAAAAATTGGAGCATAATAACATTTTCAGAGTAAAATGCCTAGAGAATTCATTGACAGCAAACTGACACTACAAAAATATTAAAGGAAGTTCTTAAGGCTGAAAAAAATATATACTAGATAGAAATTTGGATCTAAATCAGAGAATAAAGAATACCAGTATTGGTAAATATGTAGATAAGCCTAAAAGAAATTATTCATATCATAATTTCTTTAAAAGTGTTTGATTCTTTAAAGAAAAAATAATCGAAATATAGAGTTTATAAACATGTACTCAAGAAGTAAAATATGTGACAATAACACAAGCAGTGGTGGAGATGGTAGTATACTTTCATGAGTTTCTTGTCCATAAGATAGTCTAATATCATGCAAAGTTAGGTTGTGATAACTTAAAAACTTATATTGCAAACTCTATTGCCAGTATTGAAAAAAATAAAACAAAGAATTATAACTAATCAGCAAATGAGGAGGTTAATGGAACACTAAAAATATTTTCAATCAAAAGATTGTAGGAATGGATAACTGAACAAGGAACAGATGGGACAAATTGAAAACAAAGAGCAAGATGGTAGCATTAAACTCAACAACATCAAAATAATTACGTTAAGTGGAAGTAGACTAAACCCTCCAATTAAACATCAAAAATTGTTAGATCAAATAAAAAGCAAGACACAGTTGTATGCTGTTTATAAGAAGTGCACATTAAATCTAAAGACACAGATATGTTACATATAAAAAGATGGTAAAGATATACCATGTAAATACTAATCATAAAAAAAGCTAGAGTACATATAATAATAGCAGACAAAGTAGACTTCAAGACAAGGAATGTTATATAAAGAAGGATATTGCACAATGTTAAGAGGGTTAAATCATGAGAAAGATACAACAATCCTAAATGTGTGCATACCTAATAACAGAGCTCAAAATGCATGAAGCAAAAACTAACAGAACTAAGGGGAGAAAGATAAATACACAAGTATAGCTGGAAATTCAGGACTCCTCCCTCAGAAATTGATAGAAAATCACTAAAGATATAGACTGGAAAAACACTATCGGGCCGGCCCAGTGGCGCACTGCTACAGTGTGCCACGGCGGCACTCCTGCCGAGGGTTCGGATCCCACATACAGACCGGTTCCTGCTCACTGGCTGAGCGAGGTGCGGGTGCGACACCGAGGGTTGCGATCCCGTTGCCGGTCCCGGTCCGGTACGGGCACGACACTGAGGGTTGTGATCCGTTGCCAGACACGAAAAAAGACAAAAAAGGAAAAAAAAAAAAAAGAAAGAAAAACACTATCAATCCGACTTTTGACATTTATAAAATATTTTATCTAACAAACTATAGAATACACTTTTTTGAGTACACATTGAACATTCACCAAGATATATGATATGTTAGGCTATATTAATCTTAACAAGTTTTTAAAGATTGAAATCATGCGAAATATGTTCTGTGATGTGACTACAAGGGAATTAAATCAGATAGCAATAACAAAAAGATAATTGGACAGTTCCCAAGTACTTGAAAATAAAGTAACATCTAATTAATCTGTAAGTCAAAGAAAAAATTACAGGGATATTAGAAAATATTATTTAAGTGGTTTTAAACTATGATGAAAACAAAGCATACCAAAATTTGTGGGATGCATGTGAAGCAGTGCTTAAAGGGAAATTTATAGCTTTTAATGGTTACATTCAAAAAGAAAAAAAAGACTTAAAGTCAATTATATAAGCATCTATTTAAAACAAAAGCTAGAAAGACAAGCAAATTAAACTCAAATATACAGAAAGATAGAAGTAATCAAAAGAATAAATCAGTGAAATTAAATATAGACAATGGAGAAAAATCAATGAAACCAAAAGTTGGTTCTTTGAAAAGATTAGTAAAAGTGATAAACTACTAGCTAGACTGATAAAGAAAAAAAAGACAGAACTTACATAATACCAGTATCAAGCATGAAAGTGGGGAAAACGGAAAATGAAGGAATATTATGAACAATTGCTTGCCAATGAATTCGATAACTTAGATGAAGTGGAAAAATTCTTTTAAAGACACAAATTACTAAAATTGATACTTGCTATGATTTGAATGTCCCTTGCAGAACTCATGTTGAAATTTAATTGCCATTGTGAGAGTATTAAGAGGTAAGACCTTTAAGAGGTAATTACGTCTCAAGGTCTCCACCTTCATGAATGGATTAATGCCATTATGGCAAGAAGGGGTTAGTTATTATGGGTGTGCATTCCTGATAAAAAGTTTGAGCTCAGCCCCTTTCTGTCTCACATGCTCACTTGCCCTTCACCATGTTATGACACAGCATGAAGACCTTCAGGAGATACCAGCACCATGCTCTGGAATTTCAAGCCTCCAGATCTGTGAGCCAAATAAACTTATTTTCTTTATAAATTACGCAGTCTGTGGTAGTCTGTGACAGCAGCAGAAAATGACTAAGACAATACTAGAGAAAATAGAAAATCTAGATATCCTTATATCTATTTTTAGAAAGTGAATTTGTAATTAAAAACATTCCCACTGGGGCCGGCCCAGTGGTGCACTGCTACAGTGCACCGCTTGGGAGCGTGGCGGCGCTCCTGCCGAGGGTTCGGATCCCACATACAGACCGGTTCCCGCTCACTGGCTGAGCGAGGTGCGGGTGCAACACCGAGGGTTGCGATCCCGTTGCCGGTCCCGGTCTGGTACGGGCGCGACACTGAGGGTTGCGGTCTGTTGCCGGACACGAAAAGAGACAAAAAGGAAAAAAAAAAAAAACAACATTCCCACAAAGAAAATCCAGGTCCAGATTTCTTTACAAGTAATTCTGCCAAACATTAAAGGAAGTAATAACACCAATTTTAAGCACTTCTTTCAGATAATAAAGGAGGAGGAGCATTTCCCAACTCATTTTATAAAATGAGGCCACCATAATTCTGATACCAGTTCTCTAAAGAACTATAAATCTTTTTCCTGCAAGAACATGAACACATGGGTCCTTAACATCATGGCCAAGTGGTATTTATACAAGGAATTCAAGGTTGGTCTTACATTTGAAAATCAGTCAATGTAATTCATCACATTAATAGAATAAAGGGAGAAAAATGATAGGATTATCTCAACAGATGAAGAAAAGTCACTTGACAAAAATTTATTAGCCACTCATGATAAATATTCACATGAAACTAGGAATAGAAGGAAACTTCTTCAACCAGGTAAAGGGCCTTTATGAAAAATCTGCAGCTAAATTATACTTAATGGTGAAATACTGACTGCCTACCCCCTAAGATGGGAAGCAAGTCAAGGATATCCATTCACTCTGACCATTTCTATTCAACATTGTATTGGAGGTCCCAGTCTGTGCAAAAAGATAATAAAAAATTTGAAAAAAAAAAAAGTATGGATTGGAAAGGAAGAAGCAAAGCTTTCTTTGCAAACAACATAATCATCCATGTAGAAAATTGTAAGGAATTTAGAAAAACAAAACAAAACCTACTAGAATTAATGAGTTTAGCCAAAATCAATTGTATTTCTATATACCAGCAATAAACAATTGAAATTTTTGTTTTAAAGACATTTACAGTAGCATCAAAAATATGAAATTCTCAAGAATAAATTTAACAAAATAAGTACCTTTACACCAAAAACTGTAAAACATGCAGAGAGAAATTGAAGAAGACCTAAGTAAATGGAGAGATATATTGTGCTTATGGATCAGAAGGCTATATTTAAGATGCCAGTACTTTCCCAACTGATCTGTAGATTCAATCCAGTCCCAATCAGAATCCCAGCAGGCTTTTGTTGAAGAAATTAACAAGCCAATTAAAAAATTTATATGGAAATTTAAAGGACCTAAAGTACCCAAAACAATTTTCAAAAAGTAAAACTTACACCTCATAATTTCAGGACTTATAAAACTACAGTAATTAGAACAGTGTGGTATTGGCACAGATATCAATAAAGAACAGCTTTATTGGTAATAGCCAAAACCTTGTAATAACCTAAATGTCCAACAGTAGAAGAATGAGCAATCAAATTGTGGTATATTCACAGAGGAGAGTACTACTGAACAAACAAGAATAAACTACCAGTACACACAGCACTGATGAACCTCAAATATTATGCTGATTGAAAGAAGCCATTTACTACAATTCTATTTATATAAAGTTCCAGAACAAACAAAAGTAACCTAAGGTGAAAGCTATCAGTGGTTGCCCCTAAAAGGGGTGAATGCTGGAATTGATTGGGAAACTGCAGGATCTGTCTGTGATGATTGAACTGCCTATATCTTGATGGGTGTGGTATGCAGGTGTATGAAATGGTCAGGATTAATTGAATTGTAACCATAGTGCAATTCATGGCATGAAAGCCAAAAAGAATATATGTTAACAATGACTGAGCATTTACTATATTCCGGGCACTATTATAAATGCTTACCTGTATTTAAATATTTAATTCTGACAACTCTATGAGGAATGTATCATTATTGTCACCATTTTACAAATGAGAAAAAGGAGGCACAGATAGTGTAAGGAACTGGGACACTTCAAAGTTACTTCAAAAAATTTGAGAAGTGGAATATTTCAGGATAATGGAGTTAGGTCTCAAGATGTAGCCATATGAGTGGATTACATAGAAAAGAGGAGAGGAAGGCTTTTGAAGTAAAGGAACTTAAGTTACTGTTAGGGTGTTGAGCAGGATGGTAGAATGCAAGATGAACCTGTTCCCATCATTGTTCAGGAATGTGTGCAGAAGACAGTGTGGGTGTGTCTGTGGGAGTAGAAGGAGTGATCAGGGAGTGATTTGAAGGTTGATGAAGCTAAAAGGGTATCAAAAATGATAAGATTCAAAGTCAGAAGTGCAAACCCTGTCCCAATGCCGCCCAGCCCCTTGGCTTCAAAATGGAGGGCTGTTTAAGCATAAATGAGCTCCATAAGTGAAATTCAACTCCAGAGTTGAAGGGGAAGTAATATCTCAGAAAAAAAAAAAACTAGGTTTCAGTTAAGGAAAGGTATATTGGACCCTCAGAAAAATATAGAAGATGTAAGTGCTTTCCACAAGTACAAATTTCGGAGGGCACAGTGAAAGGAAGGGCGACGTGAGGATTAGCAAAGAGATAGGTGGGCCTGCTCTTTCAGGAGGAGTCAGCCTGCTCAGTATGGGTAGGAAGTGGGAGGCAGTGGTGGATTGCTGAGAGAGCATAGTGCTGATATTCCTACAAGGAGCTTGCCCTTCCTTGGTTCAGCCAAGAGCTGCCTCTGGCAGCTCTGGCAGCCCCATCCTCTCCTCCTCACCTCTCTCCATGGAAGGACTTACCATGATTTGCTTTTGTGAGAGAAATTGTTTTTAATACAGTAGTAATAGATAATTGCCTCTCCTAATCACATGAATATAAAATTGCAATTTCAATCTCTGCTTACACCACTTAAACACAATGTGGTAGTGGTAGAGATGAAAAAGGTCATTGTAAATTGACTTTCTATTGAGAAATTAAAACTAAGGAGAAAATTTATTTTTAAAGGCATTAAAAATAAACATCCTAAAATCCTGTTCTTTGTATACCATCGTAGGAGCATGAAATCAAAATGAAGTTTTAAAATTCTGGGAAGGTGTATACTTTTAGGATTGCCAGGTTGTGTTGTGGTTTCTTGTTTGTCATTTCCTTTTAGAAGGACAGTGCTAGCTAGAGCTGTGCATTGTTACTAAGTCAGACTCTTTCCACACAGGGAAAATGAAACCAATTATCTTGAGATCTTTTCTACAGTAATGGCAGAGAATAGGGGGATGGGGAATCAAAAAAATTCTGGGACAACCAAGAACTTGTTATTACATGCACCTGAACATGTGTGTATTTTCACAGAATATGCAGTTATTTCAACAGTATGATAAAGCCATATTGCCAAAATATGAGTCAACAAAAACCAGGAATCTGTGCTTTGAATCATTGTCAACCTTTGCCAGTCAACTATTTTATGTGAAATTGTGTGCTGGAAATAAGTAGCATAAACTCACTTATTTATCCAAGCAACAAACTAAACAGTACTGTCTTTTCTCTCTCAGATTACCATCTTTCTGGTGCACACTTCTTAAAGCCTATAATTATGAACATTTTAGATAAAGGCTTGCTCCCTGCTGGACTAGAGTTGCACAAAGGAATAAAATGATTAGAGATCAAGAAAAATGTCAAAAAAAGGATTCTAAGAGTGGATGATATCACTAAGAATAAAGAAAATACTATTTTATAAAGTTCAGCTGTAATTCAGATAATCCACTTGTTCATAGCAGAGAGTTAATACTCTTTTCCAAAACTTCAGAAAATATATCACAGCATTTATATAAATAATGAGTTAGTTCTTGAAGCTTATGAAAATTGGAACCTTTATAAATGCCAGCTAAACGAAAAAAAATTCTGTTTCTCTAGACAAGGGGGATTTATGAAAGTTATTCCCATCCTTTTTAAGGAAAAAAAGAGAGCAAATGGGAGCTAATTCTCCAGGGAAGGCAAATTGGGAGAAGCAAGATGTGTGAATGAGCTGAAAGTCTTATCCTACCATAACAGGAAGATAGTAGATAGTGTCTAAATTTGATGAATTGAGAGGTATTATATGGGGAGAGGGGTAATGTTTTTAATAGACTTTATTTTTACAACAGTTTTAGGTTTACAGAGAAATTGAGCAAAAAGTCCTGATAGGTTCCACACCCTGCCCCCCACGCACACACATATGCACATTTTCTCCCATTATTGACATGTTACATTAGAGCAACATTTATTACAGCTATGAGCCAATATTGGTATATTATTATTAACTCAGTTTTCACAGTTCTATGGGTTTTGCCAAATGCACAATGTCATGTATTCACCATTATAGTATCATAGAGAATAGTCTCACTGTCAAGAGGTATTATTTAAAAATATGGAGAGAAGAAACAGTTAAACGAGTTGACAATATGATTAGATGAAGGGAAGGATAACAAAGGACTGTATTTTGTATGAAACTTTTGTTACTATTTGGCTTATATTTGCATGTAATACTGTGATAAAAAATTTTTAATGTTTTTTAAAAGAAGGCTTTCCTAAACCTCTCTACCCATCATGAGCCCCCTTTAAAGTAACTATATTAAGTAGCTGCTACCTGTCTGCCTTCCTTCCCAGACTGGAAGGACAGTCATTCATATCTGTATCACTGGAACCAAGCCTGGTCTAACACCTGTGAAGTGCTTAGCATGTGTGGGTAAGAATGGGGGCATGGGATTACCAATGGGCTGAACCAGCTGAATGTTGGGATTGGGGCACGATGTTATATTTTTTAGGCCTAAGAACCACGTTTACACAATAATAATAATGCTAGTATAATAATAATGTTAATAATTACAGGATAACTGGAAACCCCAACACCTTCATCCCCTGTAGCTTGGATTTCACCACGTCATGAAGTTTCATCCTATGGCATATCTACTTTACATTCCAATTCCTGCATCAGTCTTCCAGCCAGCCCTCCTCATTTAATGCTTAGATGACTGACCTAGTATTTCTGTGCCTCGGTGCTTTCTAGTCTGCCTCAGCCCCTCCCCACCACTGGCCCCTACTACCACCTCAAGATATTCCTGCATCAGGGTTAGTCCAAACTTCTCAGTACTCTCCTTTTGCACATTTTTCTTTCAAGATCCACAGTGACGCTTTACCTTCTTGAATCCATGGTCCTCTTGCTGATCCTCCAGCTCCTCCAGAACCTGGCCTCACTGGCTCATCCCACGTGACTTCCTACTCCTCCCCAGGGCTCGCCATTCTGCTGGTCCTCATCTTATTATTACACTCTGTCCTATCTCCTACCTTTGCTTACATCAAGCTCCTTTCCCCCCAAAAGACCAGAGCAACTCCATGGCCTGGGAATATAATTTCACTCTTGAGATGTCTACAAAGATGTCATGTATTTAATCAATAATTTACTGAAATCTCTTGTACTTTTCTACTCTGGAAACAACCTCAGATTCACCTCCACATTAAAATCAACATTCCTAGATAGAAAAGATTTGCCTTTAAAAAAATTACATAATGGACCTTATGTAAACTGTGCTTCTAAACAAATAACAGGAGGAGCCTGATATTTTAAAAGAAACACATACAATTTTAATACTGTTTTTCTTTTAATTTCAAAAATTCTTTTTCCTGCTTTTGCTTTGCAGTCTTAAAAATATGTCTTAATTTCTCACTAAATGATTATTTTTTCCTTTTCTCTAACTCAGATCACTTAGAAAATATATTTGATGAAGTACCAAGGGGTCTAATTGTTTAATGGGCAGAAATTAGTCCCTGCAAGAGTACTTTAAAAACCAGTAAATACCAGGCATAATTACAAATTCTTTAGAGGAATTTATTTCTGTACAATAGGTTAATTGGTTATAAGTAGATAGCACTGGCCACAATTTAAACACAGCTTCTAATTTCATCCATGCCTTTTTTTAAACAAATATAAGTGGCTAATTATGATCAAATTGGTCCCCTTGAAGGAACAATTGGCTACTTATCCCTGATTTTCAAGATTTGAGTGGTTTAATACGCCTGTAGTTAGCTTCTGACTAGCGTACTGCCTCCTGCAGATAGAGTTATTTCCCAAAGTTGTCATAGCCTTGTCTCATGATGGAAACTCTGTAGTCAAGTGACCAATGTGTAGTTTATGGTGATTTCTTTGGAAAATCAAGGCAATTTTTAAGAAAGTTTAAGCTAAAACAGGGATAGATTTGCCTAAAGGGGAAAATTGGTTGTGGGCTGGTTGATCCAAATAATTGCCTCAACTCTCCGGACTTTCTGCGTATAGATGGCTTGTTCATTTATGTGATTATGGAAGGTATTTACTCTCTGCTTCTCTTTATTTTAGTGGTGCAATCTATGCATTGACTTGGTAGCATTTACCAGTGAAATATTCAAGGGAGCAGTTTTCCAGTCATTGGATGGAATTATTGTCTCAGCTAACTGTAAGCTACGGAAGATCTTCACCTTAAAATCAAAGCCTCAAGACACTGCTGATAAAGATGGTATGTTCAAGTTGCTATCAAGATTTTTAAATTCTCTGACATATTTTTAAAATTAGCCATACCTTTAGAATAGTATGAATGCGTGGCAGAAGTTTGATTTTATGTCTGCTAAAGTAAATTTGCCGGCAATCTTTGTTCTGGATCAAATGTTTATTTTTACTGTAGCTGAATGTCACAAATATGTATTGTTTTCTTGCTGTGGTCATTGCCTTTTTTTTTTTTTTTTTTTTTTTTCACTTGGCTATCTGAGTTAGGGTTCTTAGTCACAAACAACAGAATCCTCTTTAGATGGTTAAAACAGAAAATGAATTTATCTAAGGAAATTAGCCAGTTCAGAGAATGTCAGGAATTTCTAGAGACTCAGGCTTACAGCCTACAGCCAAGAACAAAGCCAGCCCCTATCACAAGACTGCTCCAGGGATGACCCCCCCATAGCTACTGCAACTGTACAGAGACTCCTTTAGTCCAACCATAATGCTGGGTTCTAGGTTCCAGAATTTCTATTACAAGGGCCCCTGAAAGCAGGCTGTGTTCTTCCCTGCCACCCTCACCAGAGGTGGATTTCTTCTTTTTCATGTTCCTCTCTACTGAATGAAGTCTGTCGTGACTGTATCTGATGTGAGGAGCCTAGCTTGCATGCTGCAAGGGAGGCTGGCAAAGCAAATGTCTGATTTCTGACTAGGGAGGCAGGACTTATTGTGAGGGAAAGTCACCAAATTAGGAAGGGTGTGCAAAAGATGTTGGGCATCCAAAGAGCTCTAAGTTGTTCTCTGTATTGTATTATTACTATGTGTACATTTCATGTAGTCATTTGGGAGAAATCACACTAAATTTCTAGAGATTGTGTTAAAATGGAAAGAGTTGAGTGCTTCCTCATATTATTTCTAGAGACATTAGAAATATATACATTAATTATTCATTATTTGATTAATAAATATACTCTGCAGGTAACTCAGCCATCTAGAATTCATAAGGTGGCACACTATCCTACTAAGATGGTTTTAGACAGCCAAAATTATTGCAAGAATACTGATGCTACTTTTGATTTTCATCTGAGATTTTTTTTTTTTAATCAGTTCTTCTAGAAGCGCAGTGAACAGGGCTGCACATAAGATGTCAAAGGTGATTTCCTGGAAGTTCATATGTAGACTTTATACTTGTGCTCCATCTGGAAGAGTGTCTGAGAAATTCTTATGTGGCTCACTCTGTGGAATAGGACACTGTGTCTATAAATTTTATTTGATAGTAAAATACAGCAGTGTAGTAGCAGCTCCCCAAAGAGATCACAAGCCAGCAAGTGTGCCTGCTCATCTTATGTACCACTTAAAGGTTATATGAGAAAGTGAAAGATTTCATTTTTAAAAATGGCACTCAGATAACAAGAAACCTCAAAATTTATAGAAATATATGTGCACTGTACATCAGATCATAGGAGGTGAATCACGATCTGATTAATGTTTAAAAATAAATGTAAAGAAAAAAGTGGATCAAACATGGCAAATTTAATTCATGTTTTAATCTCTGATTCTTCCTTAAGCCCCACTAAAATTATAATACAGACTAAAAAAGGTATAAACCCACCAGGATGAAAAATATGAGAGTGGAGAAAACAACAGACAAAATGTGTTCATAAATTTTATAAGATTAAAGAGTGGCTTAGAAAAGCCGAGAAAGCTGAGACCTTTAGGCTCACAGAGAGCTTTGCCAGTGAGTTTCAGAGAGGATCTAGGATTGGCAGCCCTGGGTACTACAAAAGGAAGGAGAAGGGATATGGCTAAAATCAGGGAGATTCGTTAAAATTCTATCTAGGTAGCTATAGGACCCCAGGTTCCCTCTCTAACTTTGTATAACCAAACAGCAGCAGATTTATTCTCTGGAGAGAAACTGAACCAGAGAGCTTCTGAACTGAGGTATATCAGGTACATAATAGACAGATACCCAAACTATCAGGAAAAAGGAAATACATGCGGTAGGGAATATATATTTTTTTCTCAGAGTTAAGAAAAGATGCTTTATCTGTAAAATAATAATAATTTGTTCTGGCTTTACTTCAATAAACACTTTATTGAAGTATATGATAAGTGTTATATTATAAATTTTATATGCATATAGAAACATGCACAAATTCTAAGTGTTCAGTTTGAGGTATTACCTTAAAGTGAACACATTTCTATAACCACCACCCTGATAAAGAAATACAACATTATGAGCATCCCCAAAGCCCTGCTTATGTCCCCTCCCAATCATGACCCCTTCCCTTTTCCCAAGAGGTAACCTCTATCTTGACTTCTAACAGATTAGTTTTACCTATTTTTGACCTTTATACAGATGGAATCATATAGTATACATTCTTTCATGCGTTTGTTCTTTCATAAAACATTATTTGTGAGATCTATCTGTATTGTTGCACATAACAGTAATTTGCTGGTTTTCAGTACTGTAATTGTATGGATATACCTCATTTTATATATCCATTTTAGGCTGCTATGAATAATGTTGCTAGAAAGATTCTTCTACATTTCTCTTGGAGCGTTTATGTAGGCATTTCTTTGGATGTTTATCTAGAAGCTTAATGAATACATACTTCAGCATTCTTAATTATTGTTATATTTTTTTATTCTACAATTTCCATTTGGTTCTTTTTATAGTTTCCATTCCTCAAATGAAATTCTCCATCTTGTTATCGAATTTCTCAAATACTTTAGTCAAAGTTATTTTAAAGCTCATGGCTGTAACTCCAATATATAAGTTCCCTGTGGCCTGTTTTTATTGTCTATTTTTCTCTTGGTCTTTCCTCTTGATATGCCTGGTAAGTTTTGAGTGAATGCTGGACAGTGCCTATCAAAAAATATAGACATATTTTGAGGCTCTGTATGGTATTTTCTTCCTTGAGAGATATACAAAAAATAAAATAAAGCCCAAAAGACTGAAAATAGAGTGGAAATTGGTTAATAGACACAAAGAATGAGTACAAATAAGAGAAACTTACAGTTATTCTAATTGTTTCATTAAATGAAAGGATATTTAAACACACACACATGCATGCACGCACAAACTAGGAAGGCCTTAGTTTCAGAGTAAAGGCTGACATTTTCACCATAGACTAATGAAAATGGCTTCATGGGTCAGTATCTGTCCATAAACCACTGTTTGGGATATACTGACCTATATATAACTTTCCAAACTGCAACTTGAAAGAAAAATAATAGTTTCCCAAGCAATGAAAATAAGACAATGAGAAGAGAAACCTTTTCAGGCAGAGGAAAGAGCTTGTATGGATAATGGCATGCAACATGAAAGGATCTGATGGGTTCACAGAGCAGGGAGTTTAGTATAGTATATGAGGTGGGAGGTATAATATAATATAATATTGCACTATCAGCTGCTTTCTTTGGGTGTTATTATATTGAGTTTTCCCCACCTCTCTCTTCATCTTCAGATCAACTTAGTATTCGAATCTCACCCGTTTAAGGTTGCAAATCTCATCATTTTAAGGTTGCCATTCCTTCCCACAGTGAAGTTGAACTGAAAATGCCCTTTTCTAGCCAACCACCCCAGGGCAAGAAAGGGGTAAGTTCTCAGCATAGCAGAGGTGCCCAGAAGCCAATAGGAGATCCCACAAAGCCGGGTTGTATCTGTATATTAATATTATAAAATGTTATTTATAATAGAACCTTATCTCTCAAAAACTCTAAGGACAATTTCATTTACAAAAGGGCACAAAGAATAATTACAATTTCTCATAATGAATATGGTAATAGTTATGATTTGATCATCACATATTGTACACAAATAGCGATAGTCAATGCTGTATCCAAAAAGATGTGTAATCAATTCTGCTTTAATAATAAAATAGATTTATTCACACACACACACACACACATACACACACACACAAATCAATAGCATCCAAAATAATTAATTTCCTAGGAATATATTTAACCAAAGAGACAAAAGACTTCTACACTGAAAACTGCAAAACATTCCTGAAAGGAATTAAAGAAGAGCTACATAAATAGAAAGATATCCCATGTTCATGGATTGGAATACTTAATATTGTTAAGATGTCACCAAAAAAAAAAAGTTCAATTTGAAAACTTTTGTGTATCAAAGAGCAAGAAATAAGAGACAGTGACAACAATGAGAGAAAATATTTGTAAATGATTTATCTGAAAGATATATATGCTAGTTCTCTCTCTATATAAATACACTGATATATTCTAGTACCCAGAATATATAAGGAACTGTTACAACTCAACAGCAAAAAACACAAACAATCAAAAAAAAAAAAAGACAAATAATCCAATTAAAAAATGATCAAAGAATTGGTAAAGGGACACAAAAATCAACTACATTTTATATTGATAAATTAAAATTTAAAAAATTTGTTTTAAAAATGATCAAAGAACTTGAACAGACATTTCTCCAAAGATGACATACAAATGGCACATGAACACACAAAAATATATTCAACATCATTAGTCATTTTGGAAATGTAAAATAAAACCCCAGTGAGGTACCACTTTATACCTACTAGGATGACTATAATTTTTTTAATGGAAATAACAAGTGTTGGCAAGAATGTGGAGAAACTGGAACCCTTGTATATTACCAGTAGGAGCACAAAATGGTCCACCCACTGTGGAAAACATTGTGGTGGCTCCTCAAAAAGATAAATATAGAATTACCATATGACCCTGAAATCCCACTCCTAGTATAGGCCAAAAGAATGGAAAATGAGTACTCAAACAAGTACATGTACCCATATGTTCATAGCAGCATTATTCACAAGAGCCAAAATGTGGCAGCAGCCCAAATGTTCATCAGCAGATGAAAGGATAAACAAAATTAAGTGGTATGAACTACAATAGGTAGTATTCAGCCATAAAAAGGAGTGAAGTACCAATACAGGCTACAGTGTGGATGAACCTTCAAAACATTGTGCTAAGTGAAAGAAGCCAGACATAAAAGGTCACATATTGTATGATTTCATTTATATGAAATAATGAGAATAGGCAAATCCATAGAGGCAGAGCACTGATTTATGGCTGTCAGGGCCCGAAGGCCTGAGGGAATGGGGAGAAACCACTTAATAGGTAAGGGAGTGATGGAAATGCTTTGGAAGTAGAGGTGGTAGTAGCACAACACTGTGAATGTACTAAGTGCCCCTGAATAGTTTGCTTTAAAATGGTTAACTTTATGTTAATGGGAATTTCTCCTCAAAAAAATATTTAAAAAAAAGAAAATGCTCTAAAGACATGATTTATTCAGGATAACCAAGTTTTAGGTGTAGCCAGGTTTATTTACCCCTTTAGACATCAAAACCTTTAATTATTAAAAAATATATACTAAAATGTAGTGGTTTTGTCACCATTGTAATGAAATAGTTTACATAATTATCTACCTGTTATTAATAGAAAATACTTACGTAGCACTTGCTGTGTACCAGGTACTATTCTTATCCCCTTCTATACAGTAACCATTATTTAAACCTCTTTTAATTGTCACAGTAGCCTTTTAAGGTAAGCACTATTTTTTATCCATGTTTTACAGATAAGGAGAGCTGGGCACAGCAAGGTAAAGTTACATGGCAAGGTCACACAGCTAATAAGTGGTGGAGCCAGAATATGAACCCAGGATGCCTTGTTCCAGAGCCTGAGCTCTTCACCAGCATAATATACTGCTGCTTAGTATCTTTCTGCATTACATAGTAAACTCCATATAAGGTCACACAGCTAATAAGTGGTGGAGCCAGAATATGAACCCAGGATGCCTTGTTCCAGAGCCTGAACTCTTCACCAGCATAATATACTGCTGCTTAGTATCTTTCTGCATTACATAGTAAACTCCATAAGGGCAGAGACTTGAATCCATGTCAGGCTCGGAGAAAATCTGATAGTTGTATGGCAAATGAATGAACGAATGAACAAAAAATGAACAGACTTTATAGCAATATTTTGGCAGGGACCTTTGTGTTTTATGCTTGGCTCTCACTAGCATTTTACAGAGATGAAGTTTGATATAAATAAGGCACTGTGCTAGGCACTGAAGACCATTACCAAGTAAATAAGATGAATATAGATGAGTCTGGGACCAGTGAACTATTATAAAATTAGTCCTTATTTAAACTCTATGAATTAGGGAGAGCCATTAGCCAAAGCAGATCCATAAATCTCACTCCTTTACAAGGTATTTCCCCCCAATGAAATGGGGATGATTTTAATGCATAAAGTGCTTTATATACCTATTAAAATTGGCGACTTAATTTTTAAAGCTAGTTAAGATCCTCATCAAAGATATTAAGTACCTACAGAATGGTTGATTTTATGATGGCTTTATGGCCAAAGAAAGGCGAACAGGGTTACAAAGTCCCTCAAACATTCTTATAATACACTAATTCATACTGGGAGCAAAGACATCAAAAAACCCACCATCTGGTTGTGTTTGGATGCTACATGAACAAATCTGTCAGCTTTCTCATAGCCTTCTCCTTCATGTACCATTTTGCCATTCTGAACTGACCATTCCAGCCAACATGATGTGCTTTCAGATTTGTTAGTAAAGCAGTTTAGATCCGACTATGTTATTATCTAGACGTTAATCAGGCAGTCTCTATGTTTCCATACACAGTCCCTTCCAGAAAATAGAACTTGTCTGAAAGAACAATGCACACAGACCCTAGCCCTTTAGTTTCTGATTGCCAGCTTGATTTGTTATTTGCCATCTGGGGAGAAAGTTGTGATACCCAAATAAAATGTGCATGAAGTACTTTTCGAGGACATAGCTGAACAAAGAATAACCAAAGGAGAAAAATGGAAGACTTGGCAGCTGTATTTAATCTAGTCCAGGCTGTTATTAAGGGCTTTTGTCCATGACCATTTATTGAGCATCCCCTTTGAGCCAGATGCTGTACTAAATATATCACTGGGATTCTCCTACCATTCTCTCCCATGCTAGCAACCCTTTGGCAGAAATGTCTTTCTTGCAGATTCTAGAATGCACCAGAGTCCTTCTGCCTTCACAATCTTCATTGCTCCGTTCCCTTCACCCAAATGATTGTGCCAGCCGCATTTCACCAGGCTTCTTTCTACTTATCCTTTATGACTCAGCTTAAATGTCTCTTTGTGAGACTCCCCAACACCGTATACTGCTAGGTTCCCCCATTATGTTCTTTCATCACCCTGAATTTTTTCTTCAGAGCTCTTAACAAAATTATAATTAATTATGATTTTATTTATTTCATATTCTCTGCTAGGTGTAAGTTTCAGGAAGGCAAGGAAAGGGTCACTCTGGCTCACCAGTAGATTCCCAGCCACTAGACGAATGCCTGGCATATAGTAGAGAGGCTCAATGAATATTTGCTGAATGACAGAATGAGTAAATAAATCAATGAAGACAGATCATGCTGTGTATGTATTCACAACTCAGCAGTATTTAATTTTTATGTAGAATCTGTTCTATTTTCAGAACTAATACTTACTTTAAAACTAATCTGTAAATGCTAAAAATATATAATAAAATGACTTAGTAATTGGACATGGAGAAGGAGGTGGTTAGTGGAGAGGTGGGTAGTGGGGAGATGAGTTAACTTCCATTTAGGACAGGAGAACATCCAGCTGTCAGGTGATAGATGGTCATAAAGCTCCATAGTTTAGTTTCACAAAAATGAAACTAAAGCCCCTTTCCATGTATTCCTCCATGAAGTCCTAGAGAAAGCTTGAGAGCCAGTAGTTGCTAAATTATTATTATGTCTTAGAATATCAACCAACAATTTTTTTCTTGTTTTTGTTTTTGTTTTTTAATTTCTCCTTTTATTGTAGATTTTATACTGCCAACAGTTTCCCTCAAAGAATAATCCAATAAGTAGTGAGACAGTTCTTAGTGCAAAGGGAGAGTAAGTAGATATATAGAAAGAAAAGGTGATGCCGAGGGGATCTGACATGTTCCTGAAGATTTGGATTGGAGTTTTATAATGTCTCTGCCTTGTTCTGTCTTCCTTAAAAGCTTGTGGATTTTGGGTTACCAGGGATTTGCTGTCTGTCCCTTGTTAGTTGGAAACTCAGGTTTTGTGTTGGAGACATTTCAAACCTTGTATGGCATTGTATCCCGTACTAGTCATACAAGCCCTATAAGCTAACATTTCCATGATTCTCTTTATATGATTCAGAATATTGCATTTTATATCAAGTCCTTATTGGCCTCCAGAATTCTCTTCCTCTTTTAATATGAAATCATGAGCCCTATAAGCTAACATTTCCATGATTCTCTTTATATGATTCAGAATATAGCATTTTATATCAAGTCCTTATTGGCCTCCAGAATTCTCTTCCTCTTTTAATATGAAATCATAGTTTACCAATATTGGCATTGATGTGGAAATGATCTTTTTCTACCTCAAAGGAGTTTGAAATGATATGCCAAATATATATCTGGAGTTAGTTTAATTGTTTTTTCCAAATATTTTCTATTTTGAGAGTTCATTTACTAAATTACTTTATATTGATTTTCTAAATGTTGATGACAGGTAAAGAATGAATGGACAAAGAACACCTGAAAACTACAATTTGTAAATTTAGTACATTTTTAGTGACTGGAGCATTAGGACACTTAGAAACCATTACATTGCTGATGAGTATTTAAGTTTTTAGTTAATGATACATTTTCTTTTTCAAATTAGGACATTAGGATCTAATTAGAAAAATGCCATGGCTGGGTGTTAGAAAACCACTTCTAACATTTTCCTTTATAAACATGAGAGAGTTTATACTTATATAAGGATGTTTTTGAGGGATGATTGGTTGAATTTTTCTCGATACTCACGTTCACATATACATACACAAATTTTTTCCACTAGATTCTAGAAATAGGAACATTACTCATAAAAATCAAACATATATAGAAAATATTGTGAAGAGTAAAATTAAAACTATGCTTAAGCTAAACAACCTAAAGTTATCATATATTTTGGTATATTTCCTTCCCATCTTTTTGCCATTCATACATTTTACATATGTATTTTCTGCAGTTGATATAAAGTTTTATATCTATTATTTTCATTTAACTTCTTATCTTGAGCCTTTCCCATGTCATTAAGACATCTTCATAAATACAGTTTCTTGGGGCTCTTTCCCATCCCATAAAACACTGTAATGTGTTTAACACTGCTCAAATGATGGAAATTTAAGTTGTTTATTTTTCAGAAATTATAAACACCTATTTACATAGATCTTTGTCTGAATTTCTAATTTTTTTAGTTTAGAATAGATTCATAAAGTGAAATTACTGAGTAAAATGGTAGGGACATTTTTAAGGCTTTTGACATATATATATATATAGTAAAATTGCTTGCTAGGATATTAATACCAATTTATATTCCCACTTACTTCAAATGACAAGGCTTAATATATTTACCATAAAAGAGGTCATACAAATAAACAGGAAATAATGTACTAACAGTAAAATGGGTTAAGAACACGAACAGAAATTTTATTAAAAAGAAAATTTAAATATATGTGAATGAAATTAATAAAATACTATTTTAATTATAATAAACTATTTTTTCTTTGAAAGTATTCAAAGTTAAGATGTTAACATTAGGGGAAGCTGGGTAAAGGGTATATAGGAAACTCTCTGTTCTATTTTCTTAACTTTTTAAAAAGTCTAAAATTACTTCAAAATAAAAAGGTAAAAAATTAATTTACTCATACAATGGCTGTGGTGCTTAGGTTATTCAATAATGTTATTGTACTTATTGATCTCATAGATGAGCTGATGTACTCCCAGAAATCTCAACTGGAGCATACCTAACTAGTTCTATCAAGTCACACCTCAAGTATTTAAAAGTCAATATAAAATATTTCCAATGAATGTTCTCATTTATTGCATAGTTCTCTGCATTTGCTCCGTATGTTATGTGCTTTATCTCATTTAAGTCTTTCTGCAATCATAGGTAGCAAGCAGAAAAATTACTATGCTCATTTTACAGACAAGAACATCAAGACTGAAAGGTTGAATAACTCATCCAAAGTTATACTCTAAAATGTTTTACTTTACTTAATTTCATTTGTAAGATAGGTCCATTTGGCAGAAATGGCTTACATTTGCAGAATGAATGTTTGTCTTTATTTCCAGCAGTATATGGTGTGCCTTTTCCGGCAGATGAACCTACCAGCATTATTCCGCGAAGCTGCCAACTAACAACAGATGTTCCACATGTAACACAGCTGCTAAACATGACTAAACTTCGCCAAACTGAAATAAAATTTGGAGGTCATCCTTTAAGACCAGCAGAATCAGGTACACACTCAGGCACCTAAATTATAAGCATGATATGTCTGCATTGTCCCTATAAAGTGTGACCTTCTCCAAAGAGGGCACTGTACCTCATTCTTCTGAATCTCTAGCACTTAACACAATACTTGCCATATACCAGGACAGGGACTGCAGACACACATCACTATTGAAGCCAGGAAGATGGTTGCCTGGATATTTGACCCAAAGAAACATTTTCTACTTCAGCAGTGAGACTTACTTGGGAGAGGAGGGTTAAGGCAGCAAGAGTTAAGGGAAAGGGGTGAGGTAGTGCTTCAGATAAATGGTTCTCCTTTTACTGAAACGGTAATTTTAATAACTATGCAAAGGATACGATAAATGGCAATTAACACTCAGCCCCTGTAAGGGAGCTGTAGGGAGTGGTAGGAACTGAAGCCAACTGGAAGCTCACTCTCAGTCTAGAAGGGGTAACTGCAATTCAGCTCTAGCCAGTATTGCCTTGCAAGAATGCAGACCCAGTCTCACTAGATCTTCCATTTTTTTAAGAAGAGCTGGGTATATGGATGCTTATGATAAATTTCCCAATTTTAAAATATTGTCTAAAATTTTTTAGAAACACTCTGTGAGACAAACAAAACATGCCAGAGCTGCCAGTTTTCTACCTCTGTAATAGACACCATAGCTATTGACCAAATGAATGAATAGTACTTCCACATCAAGAAACCTAATATTATCTAGATGAATGGTTCTCAACTCCCTGTGTGTTAGAATCACCTGGGACATTTTTAAAATACTTGATATAATTTTTTGTTTTTCTGATGTCTGTGCTGTACCCCCAGAAATTCTGATGTGCAGCTACGGTTGAGATCCACTGGATCACTTACTCTCTACAAGGGTCATGTGGTTCAGATGACACTCACAAACACTGAAGTAATTCAGAGGAAGGTAAAATGATGGTTGTAATAATAGGGCATTTAAGGAGGAAGTAGGTCTTGAAAGTATTCAATACTTGCTATGTAAACAAGTATTTATAATAAATAAGTAAATATGATATTTATGGAAGTGTAACATGGGGCAGAAGACTGAGCAAAGACAAGGAGACAGCAAAATGCATAGATAAGTTTCCTGAAGGATTATAAGAGGAATGGCCTGGGTAGGCAGAACAGCTATGTTGAAGAGTACGAGAGGGGTGTGCCTCGTGCTCCTAAAGTAGACAAATGATAGATGCTTATTTAGGAAGTTGAATTTGACAGCAGGATTCAAGGTGAATTTTGAAATCAAGTGAGACCGGAGATTAAGGAGTACAACTAAGATGTCTTTGCAGCAATCTAGGCATAAAATGGCAAGGGCTCAGATGGACAGTGGCTGTTTAAGTGGAAAGCGATGACCCTCAAAGAAGCTGCAGAGGAAAAAAAGGCAGGACTTGTTGATTTCTCAGATAACACATGGCAATGAGAGAGGGGTCAATGTTTGAGGGAGGTCAGAGTAGAAACAAGAGAAAGGAGATAACCAGGAAAATTAGAAGAGTGAACTCAGTTTTATTCTTTGTATTTAACCCATGCTCATTTATTCTTAGGTATTTTCTATATGTCAATCTTCATCAGCATTACATGTCCTAAATTGTATATTCCTAGAGAATCAGGACATATTCTGTAACTTTCTCAGTATAAACCCTGGCAGAGGACTATGTAGAAAGAGGCACTACATTTTTTATCCCTTTATTATGATATTTCCAAACTTACAGAAAAGTAGAAATCTACAGTGAACAAACCACCATCACCTGCTTCCCCAAGTACCAACTTTAAGCAGGACTTTTTGACAACAATGGGGGTACACATAGTGTAATTTGTTTATCATATTTTTTAGTGAAATGATATTACATTTTATGTTATACATAAACATGCATATATAATCCACGTTCATTAAAGAACCTTTAGAAAATGTATAAAAAGATGAGAAAGATCTCATTATCCAGACAGCCGCTGTGGACACTTAGGGTCACAATTCAATCCTAATGGAAGATTTGCCACAGAATGAAACGAATAAGAGTGTTTTTGATAACAAATTCTATATCTGTATCTAATTTGCTGTGATAACTTTCAGTAATAGAAATGCCTGAGCTGTAAAGCATATTAGATAACTCTTTGTGATGGTACATACTCTTTTTTGCTTCTATCTCTCTAGCTTAATGTTTTAAGAACTAGTTATGTCTTTAAATGAAAATGCAAGTCTGTATATTCAGATATTTTAAGTGCCTTTTTTATTGAAAGTTCAAGGACACGTGTGAGATTATAGAGAAATTTGAATAAATATTAAGTGTGCCATTAATTCAGTGTTATAATTAAACAGGAACTGTTTCATAGGCCATATTCGAACCCAACTTATTAAGGAGGATATTAATATATGTTTTGCAAATTCCATAAATAAGCTCTCAATGCATAATAGTCAACTTGAGTCATATATACAGAAAATTAATAATCACCATCTAGAAGCATATTTTTTCTGTCCTGCGAATCCCAATTATTTTTATATTCATTTGTAACCATAGGGTTTATGATTTTTCCTCTTAAGTCAGTCTCGTTTTATATGTATGGCAGCTAACACTGCATGAACATACATTGCACTTTGTGGTTTCTCTTTCTACAGATACTTTTAAATTGCAGATTTTGACATTTGTGAGCTTTGAAGCTTATTATAAGAAAATATAATCCTTATTGTTCTCTGTGTAAGATATTTTATTTGAAAGGTGTAGCTAATGAATAATGCCCAAGGACAGACTTTTTAATCATGGAAAAGCCAGGAGATATTTCTTCATTTGAACTATTTGTTTTTGCATCTTGCTAAGTAGTAAACTCCCCATGATGAGATTTTAATTACATGAGAAAATGTGTGCTTTTATAATTGACTGTATAGTACTCATCTAAATTACGGTATTTTATTATAAATGCTCAAATTGAAAGATCCCAAGGAAGCCTCTAGAGAAAGAAGTAGCTGTTTCCTATGGATGCTTTCTAGGGTTTTCACACAGCCAAAAAGGAAACCTTGAAAGGTGTAACTGTTTTGAAATGCATTTTGTTGCATGTCATATAACTTGATCAAGAGCATTTAATGAAATTAATAATTGTATTTCCAAAAAGCTACATATTCACACTGTTCACTCTGTCAGTTCCCAGTGCACATTAACTAATTGACTAATCTGATCTTATTTTCATTAACGGGACTTCAGTTTAATTGAACCAGAGGATCTGGTCTGGTTGTTGAAGTTGAGCATTCTGCTACTAATAACAAAATGCAGTGGTCCACTAAGCGGGAGTCAAAACTCGTCATTTATAAAAATTAGAAGGCAGTTTTCCCAAGCATCCTCCTTTCCGCAGCAGCAGTCTTATTGGATTTTTATTCCAATAGAGATTGACATCCCTAGCTCCTAGCAAAATTGCAAATGGATGAATTAATGCATGTAGCAAAAACTATGAAATAATCATCTAACTATCTTTGGCACTGGTGAGATCCTTATTAGAATTTCTTCTTTGGTAATAAGTCAAGCACAGAAAGACAAATACTACATGTACTCACTCATTTGTGAGAGCTTAAAAAGAAAATAATGTTGAACTTTTAGAGGTAGAGAGTAGACCTATAGTTACTACAGGCTGTGAAGGAGGGGTCCAGGTGAGAGGGAGCTGCTTAATGGACACAAAATACATGTACTCACTCATTTGTGAGAGCTTAAAAAGAAAATAATGTTGAACTTTTAGAGGTAGAGAGTAGACCTGTAGTTACTACAGGCTGTGAAGGAGGGGTCCAGGTGAGAGGGAGCTGCTTAATGGACACAAAATTACATGGAAAATAAGTTCTAGTGGTGTACAGTAGTGCTAGGCATCTATAATTAACAATAATTTATTGCATGTTCTAAAATAGCTAGAAGAGAGGAGATCAAAAGTTCTCATCACAAAGAAATGATAAATTTTTGCAATGATGAATATGCTGATTACTTTTGTTTTGAACATCACATGCTGTATACATGTATTGAAATGTAACTATGTACCCCATAAATTTGTATAATCAATGTTTTAGTTAAAAAATCAATAAACCCCTTTTTAAAAAAATAATTTCTTCTTTGGGTTCCACATTATGAGAGCAAGATTCAAATCAAGTAATGAAATATACTGTGAAATTGAAGAACCTGAAAGGAAAAGGAGTTAAATTCTGACTTCAGAAAAAAACCAAAACACCAAGACACTGTTTAATTTCTTCTTTTCTAAAATCAGACTTTTGGTTGGCCTTGTCTTAGGATTATTGGTTAAAGAAATCCTACAATTTTTAGCTCAGTATCATAATAATTTAAAATAAATTCAATCATCTCTTACATTAGAATTATATATCCTCTTTCCCCATCTTCAATAAAAATGAAACATAACT
>NW_007731744.1:55100-56878 GCF_000696425.1 Galeopterus variegatus
CTGTCCTTTTAAAGCCCTCAGAACCACATCCATGACCACCATTATTAATCCAGTCACCATGGCATGGTCCTCAGAATCTGATCACCTCTTCAAGGCCCCACCTTTCAATTAACGTAATAGGATTTCCCACCCTCTTAACAGTCACAGTGGGAATCAAATTTCTAATATGTAAAACTTGAGGGACTCAATTCAATCCATACTATCCCACCCCTGGTCCCCAAAGTTTATGTCCTTCTCACAAGTAAATATATTCATTCCATCCCCAAATTATTAACTTGTTTCACCAAAGTCCAAAGTCCCATCAGTGAAATCAAAACATGTTATCTACTTTCAAGATGCAATGGTGGGACAAGCATAGCGTACATATTTTCTTTCAAAAAGGTAGAAACGGGCCAAAAGAAAGATATAATAAGTCCCAAACAAGTCTGAAACACAGCAGGGCAGGCACTAAGTCTTACAGGTGGTGAATCAGGTACCTTGACTCCATGTTCAGTGTCCTCTGCATGCTGGGGCAGGGGATGGGTCCCCAAGTCCTCAGGCAGCTCTGCTTCAATGGCTTTTCTGGTCTGAGGCCATGTTTTAGCTCTCACAGGCTGGTGTTGCACACTGGTATCTCTGCAATTCTGGGGTCTCCATGGTGGTCCTGCTCCCACAGCTCCACTAAGCATGGCGCTGATGGGGTTTTTCTGCTGTAACTTGAACCCCACATTTCCTCTTGGCATCACTCTAGCAAATATTCTATGCGGTGAATCTGCCTCTGTGACAGAGCTCTTCCTGAGCCCCCAGGCTTTTCCATACATCCTTTGATATCAGGTGGAGGCTTCCAAGCCTCCACAACCTTGGCATTCTGCAAGGCTGTAAATGTAACACCATGTGGACGCCTCCAAGGCTTCTGGTTTGTATCTTCCAAAGCTGTGGATTCAGCCACACGTGGGGCCAATTTAGCTACAGCTGGAGCAGCCAAAGTAGCTGGGGTGCTGGTGCTGGAAGCAGCTTCCCGAGGTGGTGGTGGGCAGCAAGCCTGTTGAGGACACCTTGTGTTACTGGACTCAGGTCCACTACCTGCCCCTTTGAAAAGGAAAGAAAAAAAACTCAGAAGTCAAATGGTTGGTGCTAGAAAAACATATATTCAGCTGAAGGAGATGGTAGGCTATCCCATCTCAAAGATATACATTTACTGAGGGGTTTTTAAAGGAAGGCTTGAGGGAATGGAATGTGAGAGCAGGAGATGTGAGTTACAAGGGGTCCGTGTCTATGGGTCAGGTACAAGGTCTTTCCAAGGCCTCATCTGGTTTCTGTTCTCATCTTCGCTGTTATCTCAGTACCCAGCAAGATTTTGATTTGCACCAGTGTACTTGGCTGGTGCCCAACGTCAGCTTTAGTCATTTGGCCTTGATCATTTCTCAAAACTCTACCAGTCTCAAAGAAACAACCGTTAGCTTTGCAAAGAAGTAATTAGCTTCTCAGCCTTGTTTTCCTACTTAGCGAATGAGATAAGAAAGTCAGGGGATGGGAAGAAAGAGTGGAGAGAAAAAAACTCTCCTTTTAAAAATCTCCCCCCCTCCACAGCCCAGGCAGCTTTAGGTCCCAACATGGCTTCAGTCCTGCTCACTCCAACACTTGGACTTGTTCCCCAAGACCATTCTGTCTCCCTAGGCCTCTAGGCCTGTAATGGAAGATGCAGCCTCCAAGATCTCTGAAATTCCTTCAAAGTCTTTTGTCCCTTCTCTTCATAATCCCTTTCTTCTGTATTCATCTCCTTAGCAAACGGTCACGGG
>NW_007731744.1:58042-80023 GCF_000696425.1 Galeopterus variegatus
CTGGTACCAATTTTCTATATTAGTCCATTTCTGTTGCTTATAACAAAATACCTGGAACTGGATAATTTGTAAGGAAACAAAATTTATTGCTTACAGTTTCTGAGACTGGAAAGTCCAAAGTCTAGGGAACACATCTGGCGAAGGTCATTCTTGGTGGTGGCTTCAGCAACACAGGGTATCACATTGCAAGACGGCAGAAGCAGAGAGAGACTCTTATATGCTGTGCTTTTAAAGCCCTCAGAACCATGCCAAGACCACCACTATTAATCCATTCATCAGGGCATGGTCCTCAGATTCTAATCACCTCTTCAAGGCCCCACCTTTCAATTGCCATAATAAGATTTCCCGCCCTCTTAACAGTCACAGTGGGGATCAAACTTCTAATACATTAAACTTGGGGGACACGATTCAATCCATATCAGATACTGATCACTATCTATGAAATATGTTACAAGGATGTCACAAACCATTTATAGAGTGAATTTTAAATTTTCTGCAAAATTTATGCCAAACAATGAAAAAACTTTAATAACATAAAAGATAGTAATAAGTATAAAAATGCATTTAATTGATTGGATAATTGTGTTACTTTTGCAGGATTGACTCATACCAACCTTTACTTTTCTCCTTTAGATGTTTATGACAGTATTGCTTATAATAACAAAAACCTGGAAATAAACTACTTGTGTGCAGTAGGGATTTGATTCAATAACCACTCCATAAGATTTTGTGCAGCTATACAAAGAATAACCTGCTTTGCCTGGAATGGTCTGGAAAGGTCTCAAAGCCATGTCAGTCACTAGAATGCTATTTCAGTATGATCCGATTGATATAAATTTAAAAGACCTAGGTATGATATATGCATAAAATTTTTTAAGGAAAGACAAAAACTTAATAACCTTTGAGAACAGGGACAAGTGGAGGCAGGGGCAGATAAGACTTTTACTTCTATTCTCTATTAGAGAATTTTAATTTTCTTTTAATTTTCTAACTGTATTCATGATTGTGTCAATAGATATATTATGTTAAAGCAATTATGGGACATTTCTAGTTTCTTCTTTATACTTTTCTATATTTTGAAAGAGCCTAAAAATTGCCATAAAATTAAAATACATTTATCTAATATTTATATTTTCATTTAAAATATATAATGAGAAGGAAATTCAAAATTATTGGAAAAATAAAATGTATAAATATGTAGTTAAATATTAAACAACTATTTTTTATTTATGGTATAATAGGGAAATACAACTATATATGGTTACACTATATCAGTATGAATTTTGAAATATTATAATTGAACTGTGAATTTTCACATATATCTGCACTAGTGGTGAACTTGGCGCTATAGTCATTAATGACCTCCAGTAATTCCCAAGACACTCTTTCAGTCACATCACCCTGTTTTTATTTTCAGTACAGCATTTATCACTGCCTGATATATTGTTGTTTATTTAATTGTTTGCTTATTGCTCTCTCCCCCACTGGAAAGTGAACCTCAAAACTGTAGGGGTCCTATTTATTATCATATCCCTAGCACCTAGCTCACAAGCACTTACCAGGAACTCAATAAATATTTGTTGATTGAGTAATCAAATAAATGACGAAATGTTAGCCAAATGACTTGAGCACATAAGGATATTTAGCAACAAATCTTCGTTGTCATCATCATAGCTAATGTTTAGTGAGTCTTTACTGTGTTTTAAGCACTAAACCCATTACATAGTTTATCCCGTTTAATCCTCTTTCACACCCTTTTATGTAGATACCATGATAATCACCATCTTGTAAATCAGGAAACTGAGGATCTCAAAGATCAAGTAATTAGTGAGCATTAGAGCTGGGATGTTACCAGGCAGTCTGGTTTCAGAGATACATTCTTAACTACTGACTCCTTTTTAGCAATTTCTCATTACTAATTTCAAGCATCATCTTCCTGGAATGCCATCTCTTGTTACAGGAAACTGCCCTATTTCTAAGCCCAAATGATGGAAATTATCTACCAAGGCCTATAAATAAACTGTACTCCTCATTTAAAATGAAAAATTTTCTTGAGATAATCAAATTGTTTCTCTAAAAAAAGATTTCTTTGCTCATTAGAGTAAAGAACAAAAGGTAGGCTAATTCTGACTTTTTAATAAATTAAAAGTTTGTGAAGAAAGTCATATCCTGTGCTTTTTATCTTGTCAACATATCCTAACTTTACACACAAATGATATTTTACAGTGTCTAAGGTCTTACTCCAGTTCAGAAGAGAAAAAGATATTCTAATTTTAGTTTTTAATGTATTAGAAGTTTGATCCCCACTGTGACTGTTAAGAGGGTGGGAAATCTTATTATGGCAATTGAAAAGTAGGGTCTTGAAGAGATGATTAGAATCTGAGGACCATGCCCTGATGAAAGGATTAATAATGGTGGTCTTGGCATGGTACAAGCCTTTCCAAAATACCTTAAACTTTTTGTTAATGAGATATGGCTAAGTACTGGTTTTAATTATTCACAAAAGTTGAAGACTGATTTTAATTGCCCAGGGCTTTTCCTGCTGTAGTCATTTACCTATCTGCTTTTCTTTTCATCATGCTTCCAGAGTTTACAGACTGACAGTCCTTCATCAGGTCTAAAAACAGTTTTTAATTAAAATACTTTGCATTGGGCATGCATCTGAAATTAGCCACAGTTCCCCCAACATTCTGCATGTGCCTGCTTGTCATGTATGTGTTACCTGTCAGGCGCTGAAGCTATTTCAGTTTGCCCTGCTCCCCAATCTCCAGTTTTCATCCCTCTGCAAAAGGATGTTATGGCAGTATGTTCTGTGCTCGAATCTCCACAAACCTCATTAGTCCTCATCACATGTATTGAATTATCATATCCATGAAATTTTGTTACTTATCTATACAATCATTAATAGACCCATTTTGAAGAGAGCAAAAGAAAAGTTTTGGGTTAGACAGCTTTGCAAAATTGCATAAAAATAAATATCGGATATGGGAAGAATCCCCTGCAATTCTCTCCTGTCCCACTGAGGGCTACATCATGTGTGGTAAAAAAGGAGGCACCAGGAGGTGTTGGGACACTTGGGTTTTGAGCCCCTGCTGAGTGTGAACAGATGTCTAAACACTGTGAGCCTGAGATTGTTTTCCTGTGGAGATGGAAGAATAATATCATGCAGGATTAATGGAAATTGCATAGAGATTGAGTAAACATTATGATATCCATCATCCTTTAATTCTCAAGTTGAACGTTATTTCCCTCACCCCAAAGATTAGATACCAAGCCCTTCTTAAACACATTTATAACCCTTTGGACTTTGCCTTCATAGCTCTTATCACAGTTTTAATCATGTAGTTCTTTATGAATTACTTGCTTTAACATCCATCTCCCCCATGAGACTGTGAGCTCCTTGAAAGAGGTGGCTATGTCCACCTAGTCCCTGTTTTACTTAGTGCCTATAGCAGTGTCTGCCCAGACCAGGTGCCCAATCACTGCTGAAAGGATGGGTTAATGAAGGAATAAAAGACTTTGTAAACTGTTAAATACTATTCACGATTGAAGGTATTAATTCACTAAGCATTTACTCCCTACTAGGCATGGCAGTTAGCATGTTACAAGCATCATTTCATATAATCTAACAAAAAAATCCCATAACTTAAGTACTATTATCCCAATCTTACGGATGAAGAAGATGAGGCTTAGAAAGTTTAAGTGTCTTATCTAAAATAATATTGTTATACTAGATCAGCCTTTTTTGTATTTTTTACATTTTTATAACTACCACACATATACTAAAATAAAAATTAATCCAATTTAAAGTCTGGATTTTGCTACCAGATTTAATTCTGATTTGAGTGTTAGATAATAGATGTAAGTCTTGAGCATAACCCCTAAGTGATTAGAGTTGAAAATTCAGCAGGTTTTTCTTGTTAAGCTTTAAAAACCCTGCAAACTTAAATGAATATAATAATTAGAACATTGTATCTTGAGACAAAAATGAATGTTTATTTTTCTAAAAGACAATTAGAGAGTAGACCCTCTGGTTTTACATGCCTAACTACAAAGGCTTGTACCTCTCAGTAAAATGGCAAAATAATTAATGGTAACATCTCTGACCTACACCAAGTTCATTTTCCACAAACTGAAGAAAATGAAATGCCTAGAGCATGACTTTAATCTAATCTTGATTTTTAGCCTTATATTATGCATACTGATATCAGCTCTTAAAAGAACTCCTTTTAGAATTCAGAAGGCATGTGTTTCTGCTTCTGGTTTTCTTTTATTAAGATTTTTCTCACTATAGAAACTTTATTCCTTCTACTTTTTACTTTAGAAACCAAAGGTCTAAATTACTTCTCCTTTTAGATTTTAATTAGGACCCTATTAGAATATATATACAGCATAATACATGTTTATAGAGATAATTATGACAACTAACATGATTATAAACAGAATTATTAAAGTGAAATAGGCTTTAAGAATTGGTGTGTTAATTGTAATAAGTTTAAAGAGGTCTATTAATTAAAGAGATACTAAATAGTGGAGTATTGGTGTAGTTTGTGAAAAAAAAAGTATACCAAAATATGTAATTTTTAAAAGCAGATTTAAATTTAAATACACTCTGGTAGATTACTCTTTACTCTTTAAAGAAATCCTATAGTAGACCCTCTTATAAAATATAGAATAACATCTAATTTTCTGTGATTTAGGAGATTATAGAATATCAGGTTTAGGTATATCCTTAATAGTTACTGAATGTCTACTGCTAAGCAAGAGATTCTTCTAAGAAATTCAAGATGTTTAGGAATTTTAATTTTATTAATAACTATGAACTATTTAATAGGTTTATTTTAACCAAAATTATAGCTGGAACTGTATCAGTATGATTTCTAAAATATTCCCTCCCCTCAAAAGTCCTCTTTTTAATCTTCGATATTATCCACAATTTTGGTGAGATTTATTGTCTAGTACGTGCTAAGTTGGGCTCCGCAGATGGGAGTACATACAGTACCAAATAAATGGTCTTTCTACTCAAAAGAACTTAAATTGATTGGGGGGAACCTGTGAATAGATAGGGAATATGAAAAGACATCAAGGAAATTGTCCTTGTAAGATGTTTGAACAGAAAGATAGGCACAAAGCCAGATAGTTCCCAGGACTGGAAGGGAACAAAGAAAAGGCTCCTATGCTGGTACAGAATTCCCAAGTAGGCCAATGCAGTAACCCATACTGCCCTTCAGTACCCTCAGCGTCCATTTCTTTCTGGGAAAATCCACATTTGAAAACAAAACAAATAATCTAGAATTTGTTCTACTTGGTCAAAAAAGGGTATAAATGATGTCTATAATAGGTTTTTCAAGTTGGCTTGGAATTTGAGTATCATTTCTTTCTATTATCAATCCTGAGAGACTAATAATTAACTCCAAATGGATATTTATGAATGGTTGATGTATTAGTCCGTTTTGTGTTGCTATAACAGAAATACCTGAGACTGGGCAATTTATAAAGAAAAGAGGTTTATTTGGCTTACGATTCTGGGATGGTTGCATCTGGCATGGGCCTCAGGCTGCTTCTACTCATGGCTGAAAAGTGGCAAGCAGCCAGCGGGTACAAGCAGATCACATGGCGAGAGCAAGCAAGAGAGAGGAAGCAAGAGAGAGAAGGTGCCAGGGTTTTTTTAAGCAACAAGCTCTTGCGGGAACTAATAGAGCAAGAACTCACTCATTAATCTCCCTTCCCCCAGGGAGAGCATTATCCATTCATGAGGAATCCGTCCCCATGACTCAATCAGTTTTCAGCACTGCCACATTGGAGATCAAATTTCTACATGAGTTTTGGAGGGGACAACACATCCAAACTCCATCAGTTGGGAAAAAATACAGATGCACAGATAGCCAGGTCTATTTGATAACCCTAGTAAATTTCAAATGTAACCTAAATAGGTATCCCATTGTGGTGGCATAGCACTGTGGCTGTTGAGAACCTCACCATTCCTGTAAACATCAATGTCTTGTGCTTGTTGACCCTTCTGTCTCATCGCCCCATCCCGGAGTTGTCCAGTCCTGTCCAGTCTTCCTCCTCGATTCACCCATAAAACCTCCAGGTGGATTTTTCTTAAAATGAAATTCTAATCTTAGAAATATCTGTCATTTAATCCAGTTTCCCATCTGACTCGTTTCATTTAATGATTCATTTTGCTCAACAAGAATCTATTATGTGCCTACTCTGTGTCAAGCACTGAGCTAATTGTTGCCAGTTCAGGGTGACAAAAACAGGCCTCTGAGTTTATACCTACTAAAGCACACATTAATCAGAGAATTCCACAGATACATGTGAAAGTGCAACTGTGACAAGTTCTGTGAGGGAGGGTTTATGGAAGTGCCTATATTGGGGGAACTTACCCCTAATCAGGATGGTCTAGGAAGACTTCTCTGTGGACGTGACACATGAGCTGAAACATAAGGGCCAAGAGGGAAAGGGAGAACCTCTAGCGATGGAGAACAGCATATATGTATGCTCTGGTAGGCAGAGCCTACCAGAACCAAAAAGGCCGGTCTGTTGAGAGAGCAGAAAATAAGGGGTGCAAGATATAAAGCAGGGAAGCCACTGAAGAGCTTTAAGTGAAGGAAGGGAAATGATTCAATCAGATTTATGTTTGTAGAAGACCTGACTGGCTGCATTTTGGAAGAGGAATGGGGCAGGGCACCAGAGTGGCTTTGTGGCCGTCCAGGAGAGGGAGAGTGGTTATTTAGATGTCAGTGCTGGTGGAGGAGACATGGAGAAGTGGACACAAATTGGATATGGAGAGGATGGAGGAAGGTGTCAAGCATGATACCTCAGTTCTGACTTTTCAAACTGGATGGACTGTGGTGCCATTCATTAGACCTAGTTTTCAGTTCAAAGTGTCTTTAAGACATTAAAGAGAAGCTGGTCAAGAAGGCTACTGAATATAAGGAGTGAAGCTTGAGAGGATTAGGTTAGAGATATAAGTTAGGGAGTCATCTGATGTCTGAATCTGCCTTACAATTTCCAGAATAGCTATCCAGACTTCTGCTTAGCACTTTCACAATGACAAAATTCACCAACCACCTCAACAGCCAGATGTGGAGAAAGATGTTCCTTATATCGGACTAAAAGCTTCCCAAAGTAAATTCTACTCATTAGTTCTGATTCTTTCCTTTGGACAAATGGATTCTCTCTTCTCCCTAATAGGGTTTCAGGAATTTGAAGAAAACTAGCATAGTATATACCTCCTCACCACTTCACCATCCACCTCAGTTCTTCTGTCCAGCAAAAATTCTTTTAGTTCAATTCAGCAATCCAGCCCCTGCCCATCTCTTCAGCTTTACCTATTACAAACACAAAAACAGACCCCCAAAGCACACATATGTCCACACACATTACTTCCACTCAGACCTAAATATTTGGAGCTTCATGAGTATGGTATGTTTTCATAAATATGTGTGCCTTTTCTTATGCTGTTGCATGAGAATGGTTTTTAATCCCACCTATAGCAGAAGCTAATGAAACCAACTAGCTAGCTATAGGAATTTTTTCAGGGAAGCAGGTCAGACAGGAAGTAGCCAGTAGCTCATATATGTCCAGGACTGGATGGTAAATGTGGACTTACTCGGGGCCATCATCATAACATTCAGTTTGGTCCTGATTACAAGTGGGGCACAGCAAAAGGCTTCCTAGGTAGCGGGCAGTGTTCTGAGTTAAGGGTCATTACCTCCCCTGCTCTATTAGTCAGGAGTCTAACTGCAGTCACAACACCTCAGTCAGTCGGCAGTCAGGAGTTCCTTCGGCAGTCCATGTGGTCATTCAGAGACCTTTCATTTAATGGCTCCCCTGGGGGCCTTAAAGTCCTCCACAAGATCTTCTGCATCTTGCCAAGAGATGAGGGAAGAAAGCACAGGGGATTATGCAGGTTTGGGGGCCTGGGGCGGCTTACACTTCTCACGTTCCTTTAGCTGGAACTCAGTCACATGGCCCATATAACTGCAGGGGAGACTCAAATGTGATTTAGCTTTGTGCCCAGAATGAAAGGCAGCAAGATTTGGTGAGCACAACTGCCCTGTCCCAGAGGTGACACCGGTTTACTCTCTTTCTCCCTAAAACCTTCAGGGATTCCCTGTGGCCTACCAAATTTGGAGTAGGTTGTTCACATTTTAAGGCTCTTTTCAGTATGACCCTAGCCTCTCCTCCCAGCTAAACTGGTCACCATTACTCCCCAAGCATACCCTCCTCTTTTCTTCTTCCATGTCTTTACTCAGGCACTTTCTTCTGCCTAGGCTATTCTACATCTCTTATTCTCAAAATCAGTCATTCAAAGTCCATTTAAGAGGTCACTTACTCTTCATTCCCACCGGACTGCCTTACGTTAGTGACCTGTTTACTTGCCTTATCACTTCCCTCCAGGCTCCCTGAGAGCGAGTAATATGTCTTCCCCGTTTCATGTCACTGACAACCTCTAGGAAAAGCCTGGGAGAGAACTCAGTTAAATATTTGTTCAGTTGAATTGAATAATTTTACTTAAATTCTTTCCTCAAAAAGAAAATAAGATATATATTTTTAATAGCTTTTCATTCTTTTCTTTTTTATTTTTTTAAGAAAAACATTTGTGGTGCTGGTTCTCAAATGACGGTGAGTGTAAAAATTACTTGGGGGAACTTGTTAAAATTATTCTGGCCCCTCCCTCAATATTCTAATTCTGTAGATCTGACAGATCTGATACTGAACCACTGTATTTGCATTTTTAATAAGTGCTGAGGAGAGAGGGAGTAGTTCAGATCACATGGCACCTACGCTGTACTTTCAAAAATATTGCTGCATGGTGTTTGTCATTACAGCCATTAATGGACTTATTGTTACCTTCCTCTAACAAAACAGATCAGTTCCTTAACAGAGGAACAGGTAGTGTGCGGAACAGTAAAAATCATGATGTTTGTCATATCGCCTTTGGATCCAAAGTTCCTGGACCACCTCCACTCTCTGGCAGAAGGAATAACATGAGGATATCCAGTGAGGTAGGAGCAAAGTTTGAAGAGTTTATCTAAACAAGAGTGGCACAGGAAGGGAAGGGTTTCTTCCCCAAGCAGTGGAGAGAGAGAGAGAGAGAGAGAGAGAGAGAGAGAGACTCCACACGAAAAGCAGAAGGCTTGAATAAATTTGGAACAGAAATTCTGGATTTTAAAAGATGTTAAAACTGTTTCCTTTTTGTCATGTCAACATAATTAGCATTTTCAAGTATTCTTTTCATTAAATATGTTCACAAAACTTATAGGCAAATATATGTTAGCACATTTTGCTGTCTCCTTCAGAAAAGGAGTTGGATCATTATCAGCCACCTTACAATGAACAGATTCTCCAATGTTTTGTTTTTTGTTTTTAATTTCCTCTGAATTTCTGAAATATACAATGATTTTTAATTCAACTCCTACCTACTAAAGATAGGTAGCAAATAATAAGCACATTTTAATTTATGTGTCTAGAAGATTTGTTTATCTTCTATTTTATCCCACATTATTTTTCTTCTCCCCTCTTTAATTTTTTACATTAATTTTTTTCATCACTTTTTAACTTTCTCATTTCCTCTAGATTTTTCTCACTCTTTATTTGTCCAAATATTATTTTTCCTGTGTAAATTCTACAGAAAATAAATGTAATTTCTATATTTTTAAATGTACAGATTAATTTCTTTTTCTTATAGACAATAAGATCTGTTGGGTCTAAAAATAACCGACTGTGCCAGCAGCCCACCGTAGAGAAGTGTGTTGACAATGCAGAAATGTCAACCTTGCTGATACCTGAGTCTGAGGAGCAAGGAGATAAAGAAAATATTCACCAAATAAAACAGACTCTTCCTATTCATGGTAAGAAAGAACCATGCGTAAAGACTGCTAGCTAGTGAAAATAGTGAGAAATGTTCTTGTTAAGATAAATCAGAAGTTATATTCGTGACTAGATCTTAAGTTCAGAGAATTATCATTTAATAACAAAAAGGTTGGTGGATGTCGAAATATATTTAGAATTCTTAATACATATACTATCTTCTGGAGCCTCTCATTCTATTTCCTCTGTTTTCTCAAACTGCTATAGTACCCTGTGTTTTTACTTTATAATAACTGATACAGAAATAAAATAGCATACCATTATTGTTACATTTTGGAAACTTCGTGTGCATTTTAAGTTTTTGTAACTTAATTTGATCTTTCAATTAATGTCTTCCATTTGGAAAGTGCTCTTTATTTTCTCTTATTGATACCAAAACAACCCTGTGAGTGAAGAAAGGACTTTTGTCCCGTTTTTCAAGTGAAGTTATTTGTGGTTTGTAATCATTAGAAAGAATTGAGACCAGAACCCAAGACTTAGAAATCCCTGTCACTTTTTTCACACTTACTGGTCTAACTTTAGTGAGAGTTGAAAAAGGGGGCATTTGAGTTCATTTGATTTGATTTTGGAATCAATGATCTCTATTACAGACAATAACACCCATGGAGTATAAAAACAGAGATTAGGAAATGAATAACATAGATATCGAGTCTTAGCTCTACCACTGACTATTTGTGAGCCCTTGATCAAGTTTCTTAAACCCAGTGAGCCTCAGTTTCCTCCTCTGTAGAATGAGAATACCATTGCTATTAGCACCAGTAGTAATAATAAAGGTCAGCTGCCTCAAGGAGTCTTTGTACAGATTCAATGAGAAAAACCAGTTAAGTGTACCATATTGTGCCAAGAAATTGAGCATTCAGTACATGTTAAATGCTGCTATGAATATTATTATTACAAAATTAAATTACACTTAAGAATTCTCCAAGTTTGACGTCAGTTCTCCAAAGTTCTTTTGGAAACTACTCTGTAAACTTTTGTTGAAAGTATATTTAGCTAACTTACTCTTCTAAAGGAAGAAGTAATTTTTCTGTATTGGCTGACAGTTTCATTTTTTATATTTGTTAATATAACATCTTGTAAGATTAATTTTTTTTTCATAAGATATATATTTTTAATAGCTTTTCATTCTTTTCTTTTTTATTTTTTTAAGAAAAACATTTGTGGTGCTGGTTCTCAAATGACGGTGAGTGTAAAAATTACTTGGGGGAACTTGTTAAAATTATTCTGGCCCCTCCCTCAATATTCTAATTCTGTAGATCTGACAGATCTGATACTGAACCACTGTATTTGCATTTTTAATAAGTGCTGAGGAGAGAGGGAGTAGTTCAGATCACATGGCACCTACGCTGTAACCGGGACCGGCAACGGGATCGCAGCCCTTGGTGATGCTCCCGCGCCTCGCTCAGCCAGTGAGCGGGAACCGGTCTGTATGTGGGATCCGAACCCTCGGCGGGAGTGCCGCCGCGCTTCCCAAGCGGCGCACTATAGCAGTGCGCCACCGGGCCGGCCCGTTCCGTTGTAAGATTAATATTAATCAAATTACTTGTGGCTCCCTATAAGGTTATATTACATAAGTAAAACGTATCAGTAATTTTGAAAGCCTGCTATTATTCTAATATCGGAATAGGAATAAACCCCTATTTCCTAGGAAGGAATAAGTTGTATTTTTGATACAGCGTCACATTATGTCAAAATGATACATGAATATTCTCATTATAGTGATAATTATATTTACTGAGTTACTTCAAGCCATACGATACTTTCTGATCTGGTTTTTGTTCTTTCATATGAAAAAGTACCAGCCAATCTACATATTATGCATCCACATCCCCCTCAAGAAGCATCAGCAGATAAGAATAATAACAGAAGAAGATTACGGTTAAAAAGCACCAGCAGAGAAAGGACAGAGACACCCAGCGGTATGGCACTATTTCAATACTATCTTATATCTGTATATTATTCAGAGCAATGGAATCTCTCTCTGCAGGTTGTAAATTTCAAAGGATTATGAACCAATTCATTTGAAATATAAATGTCTGTTCTACAGGGATTGTGGAAATCAAATTTTCTGCAAAAGAATTGCTCTAGAGCCCTAACAGAGATTTGCTGGATTAAATAGTACCAAAGAAATAAAGGAATTCCTACTTTTACTCTGAAAAGCTGAATAAGCTTAACTTAATGTTTTTTAAAAATGGCCCAAATGTGATAGAGGAAGTTCCTGCCTGCAGACTTTACTAAAATTGAACTTTATTGTAATTTTTCATGTTTCATTTATGTCCTTTCTTTTTAAATTGGGTTCTTCTCAGAATGTTTTTACATTTGCTGTCTCTCCCTTTGGATTCTTCACCAATATGATATAACGGAGGTTAAAATTTAAACTCTTTGCAATCAGCAAAGCATTAGACAAACATAGGTGGCTTTTATAGTTATTCCTATAAATATTAGATCTGAGGTATGTATGTAGAGATTTGTATACACATGTATATTAGTCTATCCTCAATCAAGCCTAAAGTGTATCATGTATACATCTATTAGCATAATTACTCAAAATGTAAAGTTCCTAGGTTGGCTGAAATTCAGCCTGCTAGGTTTATTGTTATTTTTATAAGAGAGTACATAGAAAAATTGGTTCTTCAGTAATGACTATATCCATTTTCTTAAGGTTCTGAAGAAAAGAGCTTGGTTTATAAGAGTCATGTTTAGTAAGAATTATAATTTTAAAAGAACACACTCCAATTTATTTGGAACCCAAGGAAAAAATGTAAGACCCTATAAATATTATACGGATTTTGGAATTTTTTAATCACATATTTGTAAAACTTAAATCTAAAATGTCCCCATGCAAAATCAAAGAATTTTAAGGTGAATCTCTACAAAAATTCACCTGAATTCATCTTAAAACATTCTACTGAAAAAAAGCTGCATATGATCTATATCTGTACCTCTGATTTGCTTTTAAATAATCAAACAGAAAAGTATACCAAATTCATACCATTCTTCAAAAATTACTTTTTATACATATCAAATGATGTAATAGAGTGGAAAATATTTATTCCAATAAAGGCAGTTCTTCAGGAAATAACAGGAATGAAGATAAAACAACTGTCCTCAGCACTGTGTCCCAACAAGTTACAGAAACATTGAACCCCGGCACTCCAGGACCCCAGTCTCCCGATCAAACAGGTTGGCATCTTTACTACACCATATTTGCTAATAACTAATAAAATATAAATAAGCCAAATATTTTTTAAACCCAATCATTCTGAAAAATTGTGAAGCAGTTATTTGCTAAAATATATAATTTTTTGTAAATATCCACTTTAACCTCAATTTTATGTCAAACTTTAATGAATGAAAGAGTATTTTTATTTTCAAGTTTTAATGCACTGGTTGTCCTGTTCAAATGAAAGTCCCATGGCACTGTCTCCCTCCCCAAAAATGATCTATTGTTGCGTTTCTCCAGTCCTCTTTATAATGGAGATGGCTGGAGCTGAGAGCATTGAGCCCATCGACATATCTTTCCTAGCAGGTGTGTGCTACTTTTACAAAGGCAAATTGTTTTTGAGCAAGAGAAAAAGGAAAATAAATGAAAATTGTTTGTAGTTTGTCAGTCTTATTTATGCAACGTTGAAACCTTCATTAAAATGTTAGGTGCAATTAGTGTCTCTAGCATAAATCTGACTGTGTAGAAAAACTAATTAGATGTTTAGGTGATCATTCTTGCATTTATCTTGTTTGCTGCAATATTGTGATTACACAGTAATTTACATATTTTCCTAAGAAAACACACCAAATTATTCATTACAATTGATATGGAAATACTTGAGGTAAAACTACAAATTCCAAAAAAGCATGTGGTAGTGAGATAATTAGAGTTTGTTTGGTGTAAAACACTCCTTTTACTTTGACTTTTTGATAGTTAATAATATGTTTGGCAGTAGGTTATACAAATTGGTTAATTGCATAATGAAGATTCCAAATATCGTTACCTCCAATTTCCTTCACATATCTATGGACATAATGCAATGCATTAGTTTTTGTAACCTTTTTCAGCATTTATAGAGCACCTGCGTATTTGCAAAGCACCCCATATAATGCCTACCACCATACAAAAGGGTTTACTGTCCAAAATAAGAGAGCTCGGTGAATCTGTTCACTTCATCAGCCCACAGGTCCACTGATTCAGGATCATCTACACCTCCTGTCAAGGTGGTCAAATGAGATAGATTCAGCCTACCATTGGCCATATACCTACAGACTCAGTCCTTGAGAATATGAAAGCCTTGTTCCTAACCGATTTTCTTTTTTCTTTTTTTTTATTGAAGTATATTTTATTATGCATCTTTATGTGGTACAAAGTTGACTACGAATAGTTGTGTACAATATGTGATGGTCAAATCAGGATAGTTAACTTATTCATCATTACAATACATAATCATTCTTTGTGTCCATTAACCAATTTCTCATTAATTCTTTCCCCTACCTATTTCCACTTCTATTAACCACAGTTCTGTTCGCTCCTTCTAAAAGTTCAATGTATTAATGTGATTGTTGTTTTTTCTTTTTCTTTCTTTCTTTCTTGTTTATTTGTATATTTATTTATTTAGCTCCCATTTATGAGAGAGAACATGCAGTATTTCTCTTTCTGCACCTGGCTTGTTTCACCTAACATAATTTTTTCCAAGCTCATCCATGTTGCTGTGGATGGCAGAATTTCATTCTTTTTATGGCTGAGTAGTATTCCATTGTGCATATATACCACATTTTCCTTATTCAGTCATCCACAGATGGACATTTAGGTTAGTTCCATAGCCTGGCTATTGTAAACAGAGCTGCAATAAACATTGGAGTGCAGGTTTCTCTTCAACATGATGATTTCCATTCCTTTCGATATATACCCAGAAGTAGGATTCCTGTGGATCATATGGCAGTCCTATGTGTAGTTGTTTAAGGAACATCCATACTGTTCTCCATGATGGCTGTACTAATTTACAGTCCCACCAACAGTGTAGAAGCGTTGCCCTCTCTCTGCATCTTTGCCGTCATTTGTTCTTATCTTTTTGATAATAGCCAGTGTAACTGGGGTGAGATGATATCTCAGTGTAGTTTTGATTTGCATTTCCCTGATGATTAGTGATATTGAGTATTTTTTTAATGTATCTGTTGGCCATTTGTATGTCTTCCTTTGAGAGATGTCTGTACAGCTCCTTTGCCCATATTTAATTGGATCATTTTTTTTAATGTTAAGTTGTTTCAGTTCCTTGTATATTCTGAATATTAATCCCTTCTTGAATTTATAGTTTGGAAATATTTTATAGTTTGCAAATATTTGAGTAAGTATACATTTATCAGCCTTTTTATAGGCAAGTTATGTTATTTAGTGGTAGCCTGGTAGCCTTCAGTTAAGAAACAGAAATACAATTGAGAAACATTGTATTTGTGCCATTAATATTATTTTTATTGAAGGTCTTTTTTTTTTTTTTTTTTTGCTTTTGCAGTGTAGGCTTTAGAGTTGGCAAATCTTAAATCTTTCTTGGTTACTTTTATTGTGATCATAAATATCATAGGATTCAAGAATCAGGTATAAAATTTCCATGTCCACATTGTGGTTCTGCAGAACATATTCTTGCAAGATTTTACCATTGAAATAATGCAGCAAAAAAAGCAAACTTCAGGACAAATAGACTAAATTGAGAAAATGATCAACTTTTTTCTCTTGTCATTCTAAAGAAGAAAGTAAGCATGCTTTTAATGATATTCGTTACAAAGACTTCCTCTCCAATTTGCCTGGATCATAGAGTTATAAAATCTATCTCAATGTAGTATAAAAGATTGAAGTTTGTAAAAATTTTGACTAAATATATTTCAGTGGTAGTATACAGTATTTTTAAAGAAAACAAATAATGTGCAAAAAGATTTTCATGTCAAAACATTCTCTCCTAAAATTAAACATAAAGGTTTTTTTTTCACCCAGCATAATCCACCACTCAGATTAACAAATATATCCTATGAATTTACTATTTCTTGAAAAGTCTACTCACTTTAGTCTGTGAGTTGTCATGTTTCGTCTGTAACATGGAGAGAAAAGACTGTCAACCTTTCCATGATTTCCTTTCCTTCATGATTTGTAATCTGAACAATGACCAGATATTTTGTTTAAAGAAGCCTAAGTACTCTTTCCTCTTGCAGTTAAAAGGAGATATTAGTAACTCAAACCCTTTTAAATTTGGAAGATTTTCCCTCTCTGGAATGTCAAAGTAATGAGATTGTGCTATAAAAAACTTGCTGCAAGACAGGTGATAATTACTTCAGACTTATAAATTTCCTGGCTAGTGTTTCAACTCAGATGGAGAGGAAGTACAAATGAGTTGCCCATAGCTGTAGGCACTGATCTGTGGGTTAAATGTTTAGCATGTTACGAAACGGTGGATAAGTTGCCTTTTTAGGCTTTTGCATTATTTAACAAATCTGTGTTTCAACAACAAGAAATTTTTAACCTGTCTAAAATAAAACTTTTATGGAACACTACTCTAATTTTGGTCTTTTCCGTATGTCAGATGAGTGGATATTTCCTGAAAATGATGATCACATTCAGCATTTGACATCCAGCAGACAGTCTCTACTTCTGGATGATGACTCCTGCAACACTTCACACCTGTGGCTAGAAGACAGCAAGCAAAGTGAACATGACCAACAGGTAGAGGAAACCCATATTGTTCCAAAAGACATTTTCACTTTCTCATCAAGACCCCGATCAGCACCTCATGGAAAGACTCAGAATGTGTCCCCAGAGGAGTGCCCATTTATTTTGGATCTAAAAGAGGATAACAGTGGGACAAGGAGAGACACCCAGTTGGAGGATGATTTTTATGGTGGTGACAGCAGCGAAGAGGTACACTGCTTGATGAGTGAAGTAGTCTTAAAGCACGGTTGTTCCATTAGCTCCAATAAGCACTAAAACTAGTAGAAATGAAAGAGGGGAAATCAACTACTATTTATAAAAATGCAACAGAATGCCATGTCAGTCAACAGTTGCATCAGGTTGTTATGGTAACTCTAAATTGCTGCCTTTTCTTTAATTAACAGTCAGCCAATTTCATTTTTAACTATGGAAACCAGTTTTTGGTTTGTTTTTATATTTTTCCTTTTGATCTTTGTCTCACAAAATGAGAAATAAGATGCAGTTTAGTTATGTGATAGCAAGACTAGTAAAACATTGAGAACACATTGTTCCAGATCTCTGGGGAAATTGTGTTGCTGTTGCTAAGCATTCTGAACTGACAGTTTTCTGGCTTTCTGACCCCCCTGCTATCTTTTCACCTTAGACCTGTTAGGACTCATTATTTTCCATATGGTCCCAGAATTTCAAGAGTTGTGCCAATTAAAATTTAGATAATGAATCATGAATTAGTGCTGGGACTTGCCTTACAGGAGGTTTTCTGTTTGGAATTATTTAGAATATGTGTATATATATATATCTTATAAATTAGTAAATTTATAAAAAGTTAAAAAACCTTGTTAAAAATCAAACTGAGTATAGTTCAGAAATATTTGTTTAAAACCTAATACATTATAATAACATTTTCCCTAATGAAATGAATTTGTATGTGAAATTTCTTTAACTTTATTCCTAATGATCATTCATATTTTCTGGAAAAAAATTATTTTGAAAGCAGAATACAGTCAAGCGAAGATTTAGTAAAGATATACAAATCATTTCTATATAGAAATAATAAACATAATTTAAAAAAACATTTTTATGTATGCTTATAAAAATTTTTTTCAATAACTATAACTGATGAAGAATCCCCCCTTGGATAGTGGAACATAGATTAAGTCCATAGCTCCTACCTATAGAGACAGTTAAGAATATCATGGGATTGTTTGGCACTTTTCAGATTTTTGCAACTTTTAATGATTTACTTCAGCAAAGTGCATGGAGGATCCTTTTTTCACAATATCCTTGCTCCTGATTGTGGTGAAACAGTTAGTGATACCAAACATAAACCTACTACAAACCCCTTTAGACATAAATGATACATTCGATGCCAGCATTTTAAATGTTGCTGTTGAACACATTTGTCTCTTTCACCCTTTAACATTAAGCTATAAAAAGCCGTAAAATGGGCATTTGTTTCAGTACCTAGTAGCGCCCAGCTGTCAATTCTTCTAAGGGATAAACTGGCTAATCTGATCAACTAATTCATATTTTATGAATGGGATGGGTTCATCACCTTCCCACATGCACGACACCATCTTTCTTACCTAACCCAAAAGAATTACTCTAATAATGGAAATTTCATGGCAGGTAGGAAATGGTAGTCCTCTGGAAAACTATGAGGGGAGTATTATGGGGAACTTCCCTTTAAATAACACCACGTGTGGAACTTACCTCTTCCATCTGTATGAAGGATAAGCCTTGAGAAGAAGCAATAGAGCTGCATGGAGAAAATGAAGAATAGCAGCTCTGAATATTTTAATTTGGTATCACTTGAAGTGTTTTCTTTTGCTACCAGCTACTCTACTTCTGACATCCTTCAACATTTATTATGCAGACATGTATTTATTACCAGCTTCTTGAAACTGAAAACAAATTTATCATGTATTACCCAAGCTCTCACTGGCATAGCTATCTGGTCACCTCTGTGCCATGCCCATCAGCACATGACCAGTGGCATATGGCTAGAGTCTATGGTGGGACCATCTCATTGCTAACACCTGCACTGGCACAGCTTTAGTCAGAACCTGCTAAGAGTGGCAGCCAGAGAGAGGGCAGAAGCCTTGCCGTATTATCAAGTTTTAGGGTTCACTGATAGAGAGATTAACAAGATACAAACCAAGATACAAAAATATGACCAACAAAAATGCTGGGCTATATATAAACAAGTTCTAGAATTTGTAATGATCCCTTCATTACCAAATTTTTTTTTCATCTTTTTGTTTTTGTTTTTGGTGATTTCTTTTCTTGTAGGATAACTTCTCCCATTTATTAACTGCATAAATCAATGGGAAATTGGATTACATATTTACAATGTTTATTTACACAGTCTTTGAAGAAAAATTTGTTTACTTAATTGAAGCATGCTTACTATTACTTGCATTATTTAAGAATGTTACATCCTGAGAGTAACCTAATTATACTTAAGGAAACTATAATATGTTATAAATAATGGTGAACAAATGAGTAATTATTACTTACTATGCTTGAAGTTTGTAACTTGTAATTAAAAGACTATTTGATGTTACACCACTGAGTATTTTTTAAAGGAAATTAGGTAAATTCAGTAGCATATAAACCAGACAAAATCAAATCATGTTATTATGATAGAAGAAAAGTATACATATAATAGTAAAGGCTAATTAAAATAAGCTTTCAGTGATACATTGTCTTTGTAATTTAAGTTGCTAATAATTAATTCACACTTAAGATCTTAGTGTGAGAATCTCAGAAGTTTGAGTTTTTTGCATATGCTTGTGTCTTATCTTTGCTTTACTGTATATTTTATTCCTTAGGCAACCATATATACTAATATCCCTGATATCAATTAATTTTGAAGTTGTACTTCTTATTTGAAAACGCACAACAGAAATATATTTCTTGGTGAGCTGTAAAATCAAGACTACCTGTAAAACAAATTATCTTAGGAAAGCTATTAAAACAGAGTGCCTTCCACACCATTGCAGCATCTGAAACAAAAGCATCCTACTGTTATTGTATTTTATGTCATTATTCCCAACATGGCTTCTAGTATATACACCTGGTTTGCAAATTGAAATAGTTTTATATTAATATTTTTTATTCTCCTAATTTAATTTTCATCTAGAAATACTGTCATTTTTTCTCCCAAACTCTGTCTATGTAGCACATACTGAAGCAGATATTTGTAAGGCCAGGTAATTTATTTTGTATAACAGTCCAAATTTGAACATTTGGGCTCCTCAAATTATCCATATTTGGACATGAATTATGTGGACTGACTACCTACAGTATTCAGATTAGCTAGAAAGATTTCATATCTTCTCTCTAACTCTGTGGAATCCTACAAAGGACAAATGGACGAATAACAGATTAAAAGGATCGTTTTAGTCCTTCTTCCCAGCTTTCCTGGTGTTACTTTCAAGGTGTATTTTAGCACTTAGTAGTTAAGCTGTTTCATTTTTATTTTTTCTTGATAGCATATACTTCTGGATTATATTTTAAACCACTCACCCCTACATACTTGACTAATGATTTTGCATTGCTTTCTCACACACTCTGTGTATACACAGTGGAAAGGATATTTAGTCCACATGAGGCTGATTATATTTCTCTGTGGCCTTTAAAAACTTTTAAATGTCATATGTGTTAGAAAAAAACAGAAGGACTCTTTTTGAATATATTACCTTGCATTTTTATTTCTGTATATTATGAATTACAACATAACATACTCTCTAGATCTACCAGGCAAATTTAATATTTATTCTGTATGAGTAATCCTTTTAGGTTGTTTGCATTTACATGTCTTTATTTTTTTTTTTTTTAATTTATTTTTTTAAAAGATGACCGGTAAGGGGATCTTAACCCTTGACTTGGTGTTGTCAGCACCACGCTCAGCCAGTGAGCGAACCGGCCATCCCTATATGGGATCCGAACCCGGGGCCTTGGTGTTATCAGCACCACACTCTCCCGAGTGAGCCACGGGCTGGCCCATACATGTCTTTATTATTATCTATTGAAGCTCTTTGAAAAAGTCACAAGCATCTTGGTCCCTGTGACTTGGTTTTGCATTGTTACAAGCAGCTAAAGAAAGTTATAAAACACCTGTCTGGAATCTAACAATTCACTATTTTTCTAAAAGATAAGCATCTTGCAGATAAACATTTAGTTGTGAACAGTAGTTTTTGCAAGAAATCTTTAAAGTGTTGTCAGTTAAAAGACCATGAAGTGTAACTGATAGAAAAACGCTTTGTCTTGAACAATTAGAGAAGTCTCATCATTATCCCCAAATAGTCAGATGATGATGTTTGCCCATACCATACAGTCCTGGTAACTTCTGCTGCAATTTGTCTGTAAAGCATCATTGGCAACTGGTAAAGGTTTACAAAAATAATTTGGCCAAGCCCTTTTAACATCAGGAATGCTGCAGATTAGTTACATGTTAAAAACTGCCACATTTTCCTTTTATTTTATTTGTTTACAAACTAGTAAAATGCATTATAGACACTACAATTGCTTATCTTTGTCACCCAGAGGGAGCTGTGTTACTTACATAGTTCCCTATAAAATTCAAGAGGTGGAAGTAAACTGCTTCTTGGAAATGGTTGTTATGAAGACATATAAGATACATTTGAATGGTCGTCTTGTCATCATCAGAGAAGAAATTGCTTTTTCATTCTACTATGACTGTCTTTAGCTATATTTGTGCAAATAACTGCTCTTTAGTTGACAACAGAAGTATACCTGTACTATCTCTATTGTTTGCTAGTGATGTTGGTCAGCTAAAAGGTGCTGTCGGTTCACACATTTAGTCAGTAAAACGATCGACAAAAGTAAATACTCCTGCTGACTCAATCTCAGTTACAAATTCAAAACTGCCACCAAAAGTGTGTTTGGGATATTGCAGATGTGTTTTGTTACAGAACTTTTTAGAATGTTATATAAGACGTTTTCATGGTGGACTAAATTAAAAACTCAATTGAAATATAAATAAATATGATCATCCACTTTTACAAGGGCTAAAATAGAGTTCTGTCTTGACTAACTCAACATTAAAGTTGTGATGCAAAGAACCTGGGTCCCGTCTGCACCAAGTAGGTGGCCCTCAAGAGTCATTAAAATTATCTTTTTAAAATTACAACTCAGCAAGTGCAATTCGCTTTGTGCATTCAGAAATTATTGTCCAAATGCCCATCTGCATGTTCTTTTAAGAAACGTAGTTCAACAGAGGAAGTGCTGGCTCCTTGGGGAAATCATTCTCATCTTTGGCGTACATATGCTGTGCTACAGTTAATCAGGCAAACTCTATTGATGTTCCTGGCACTGGGGCGTGATTGAATATTTAACAAACAAATGTCTCTGAGCCAGAAGACAAACAGTTCAGAGTTTGGGGACTTTTA
>NW_007731744.1:80501-83232 GCF_000696425.1 Galeopterus variegatus
GGCGTACATATGCTGTGCTACAGTTAATCAGGCAAACTCTATTGATGTTCCTGGCACTGGGGCGTGATTGAATATTTAACAAACAAATGTCTCTGAGCCAGAAGACAAACAGTTCAGAGTTTGGGGACTTTTAAAAAAAATATATTAGGCTAAATCAAAAGCATTTTGTATTTTTTCTTCTGAGAAACAGATGAACAGATGATTGCAATGTGAAAATGACATGACAACTTCTTTGCTACTCTGACAAATTATATTCAATTGCTGTAGAGGTTTTCAGTAGCTAAGTGATAAACCAAAGGGAAAAAAGTGGCTGTTTTTCAATCGCATCATAGTAAGCTGACTTCTCATGCATATACCGAATATATACAGGTTATATAGAAAAAAATTAATCCAAAACCATGTTGAGCCCGAATGAATTACATATGTGAAAATCAATAAACATAATCTATGTCTTATAAAAGAGGCAAAAGAATCACTAAATAAAGGAATAGGGTTTTACCAATGCACCATCCCTAGTAAATACTATACTATTTTTTATTCTCTATTTATTTCCTCTCTAAATGAGAAGCTGACCCACTTCAAGTCAAAATATTACTTAAAATTTAGTCTCATGTATTATCTTGCCTTTCTCATCCCAATTCCCTTTTCAGAATCTGGGATCAACCAGAATTAGTGGCTCTGCGGCAGGAAGGTAAACAGGCGTTTTGTAACCTGACCAGATTCTCCAGTTATTTGTCCTTTCCGTATATTTAAAATAGCATGTAAATGCATTACTGTTGAAATGTTGTGCAACCAGGAGAATGCTATATAAGGTATATAATGTATCTATACAACAGGAAATTCAACTAGAATTCTAAAAAATAGAAAATGGAAAACGGATAGCACTGTCTAACACTGTATTAGTCCGTTTTTGTTGCTTATACAAAAATACACTGAACTTGGTGACTTATAAAGAAAAATGAAATTTATTGCTTACAGTTTCTGAAGCTGAGAAGTTCAATGTCCATCTGGTGGTGGCAACAGTGACCCAGGGGTCTCACATTGCCAGATGGTGGAAGTAGAGGGAGCAAGAGAGAGAGAAGACAGGCTCTCCTTTTCTTTTAATGCCCTCAGAACCACGCCCCTGACCACCATTTTTAAACCATTCACTATGGTATCCTACAATTTAATCACCTCTTTAAAGCTCCAACTTTCAATTACCATAATAGGATTTCCCACCCTCTTAACAGTCACAGTGGGAGCTAAGTTTCTAACACATAAAGCTTGGGGGACACAATTAAGCTTCAGTGAGTTTTGTGGGGACATAATTCAATTCACTACAAGCACCCAGACCAAATTATTTAAAAATCTATGCTAATTTCATCAATACCTTCTTAGAACAAAGACTTGTGGAATGTTTGCTATATTCTCTGCTTGTCTTCTTTCTCCATATAAGACATAACTTTGATTCTTTCTTTATCTCTATGAAAATAATTACAAGAGTCACCACTCCATTCCCTAGTAATTTAGAGTGCTGGGCATTTTTCAGGTATCTCTGGAACTCTTTCCAGTTTTCTAGCTGAAGGCAGGAGTTCTTCAACCATATGAACATCCTCAGGGTGCCCATAGTGATGGAAANATTGACTGATAATGAAAAGTGTTCCAAATGTGGCTATCCTTATCTATAGTCTTTTTCTTTTATTAAGTATTTACAGAAAGAGTATAAACTTTTTATGAATTTAATGCAGGTTAGCTTCCAGTCTTCACTTCCTAAATACTTGATTTACAGTTTTGGCTCCTTCACATTTTGGCCTTTTTAATTTCAAAATTTATAATTTTACCTTTGAAACATATCTTCTGGAATTGTAAGAAGTATTCAACATATGCAGAAATAAAAAGCAGCATTTTGAAACAGTTGAGGTCAATGCAGTTCTACTGTTTAGAACCAGTTTAGCTGAATGAATCTGGTGCTGTTGTTGAGGGGAAATAAGTGGTTTGGAAATGCCTACCAGATAAGCAAGAGTTATGATGCTTGGACTTTGGAGTAGATTCCATATATCGTTGCCCTGGCATGTGTCATTTATTACATGAAAGGTCACATGCAACGTCAAATACAAAGCCTCAGAGGAAAAAGCGTTCAGTTCCCAAGAGAACAGTGATAGCCTAACAATGAAAACTTCATCTAGAGTGTATTGGCATTAAATTAGTACCGCTGAAACAATACGTTGAGGATTTACAGTAACACCTGAATTTCTTTGCATTAAATTCACATATAAATAGAATCACGGAAGCTGCTTTTTATATTACCTGTTTCATGGCCTTATAGATTTACTGAACCAAATGAAAACTAAATATCCATTCCACATTTTATCTTTGGTCTCTAGATAAAAATCTATTCTGATTTTCAAGGTAGAGGTTTAAGTGTCTGTATTTCTTAAGCCACGTTCAAGGAAGTCCTGTCTTTACTAATTTTGGATGTTGTCTCTCTTCCTCTTGTACATGAAACTGCAGCAGATTTAATATTGGATTCATCATCTAGTCAAACCCTTCACTTGTTCTTCCAGCCAATCAAATTTGGAATTCTCAACATTTTCTGTGTTGATAAAATAAGATGTGGAATTAGTAGATTTGATGAAGATCTGTTTTTCCTTCCCACACTGGATTTCTAGATGCCATTTGGATTGGGTTTCGAAGACAGGGAAGTATAGGTGTTTCTCAGCCTTGAATCTCTTAACAATAGAGAGTGAGATGA
>NW_007731744.1:84560-94443 GCF_000696425.1 Galeopterus variegatus
GCAAGGTCAGGCATGCTATTTCTTAGGAGGAGTTTTAGGACCTGATCTTACCCTTCTTGAGAGTACAGTTGTCTGCTAATTCCAACAACTCCCCACACGGAGAAAAATTCATAACACGACAGGGTTGGGGATCTCAGACTCCATGAGAGAGATCTCCAGAGTTACTAAGTATGACGTGCTCTGCCATCTCCATTATCATCACCAGTGCCTTAACACAGGCACCTCAGCATTTCTAATAGTAACAATCCAATAGTCTCCTGTTTGGCCTCCCTTTCTACTGTCTCCACTAACCACCCCAGACATCTCACACACAATGTCCACCCTCTCATACCATGTCTTCCATTTTGTGTCATTTTGGCATCCCCTGCTTCAGATACACAATGGCTCCTCATTACTTTCAGGATAAAGTCCCTGGATGGTGGGGATTATGTTCTGGGCTGCCATTACATTCCCAGCATCTGCAGTGCCTCGATGGCCTATGATGAGGAAGAGAGGCAGAGCAATGATAGCTAGATCCCTTCTAATTAAAAGCTTTGGTAAAAGTCTCCTTTATCCCATGCCCAACCAGGAGCAGACTCTTTCACCTTTACATGTACTCCACTTCCTCTGAAAGTGAAATTTCATCTTAGATCATGATCTTTATGTTGAGTGTGTGTGATAGCCACACATTCAGGAAGAAATTGAACAGTCCAATCAGTCACCCAAATATTGTGTTTAAAAATGCCAAATTTTGGAAATAATTGGATGTTTGGTTCTGTGTGGCTATAAATGGAAGTGTGGAGGAACAGCTTACTGAAAATGAACGTTAAAATATGTATTGTCAGACACCAAATAATGCTTTTAAAAGGTACTCTGCTCTTATTATTTTTTCTCTGTTCTGAGTTTATCATTGAACACCCCTTTATTTATTATACATTTAAATAGACGAGTCAAAATTGAAAAAATCTACCATGAAAAGTACGTGTAACGACCATATAGTTATTTCTTTAAATGTACTATTTCATAGCATAAAAATCTACCATCCGAAATAGCACTCTACTCATTTCCATTATTTACTTTCATGGCTATTGATTTTATGTATGTAATTCTTCCTTTCTCAGATTTTAAAAATTTAAACTTTTGCTTTTCTGTGGGTAACCACAGAACTATACACTTATAAAATACTTCTGTCTTTGTCTTTCAGGTTTCCAAGCAATTATATTTAATGAGGTTCACATTTTGTGGAAAAATATACTTTTTATAATGGAAATTTTCGTGTAAGAAAATTTATAAAACATGTTTCACTATCCATTGCTCTTGAAGAATAAAACTGGCCTAGCTTTGTCTTTCAGGTTTCCAAGCAATTATATTTAATGAGGTTCACATTTTGTGGAAAAATATACTTTTTATAATGGAAATTTTCATGTAAGAAAATTTATAAAACATGTTTCACTATCCATTGCTCTTGAAGAATAAAACTGGCCTACAATAAGGCAGAAATGCTTTGCTAGAGCCACTTGTATTTAGAGTACCATTTCCCTGCTAAAATAAGCTAAATACCATAAATTCTAGTTATTTCTCTTCCCACAGAGTTAGCTTATCAGGAAGCCAAAGTATACAGTTCTTAGATGTTTCAGGTAAGATCCTATGAATCCTCTTCTTTTGGATATTCTTTGGAATGAATATAGTGACTACTTTTTAAATGTTCTCTTGTTATTCAGGGGTAAAAAAATTATGCCTCACCCAGACCAGATGCCATATAGGAGGGCACTGAAGAAAATGATGTATACCTATTTGCATTGCTATTTTTAGTTACTCATATTTTTCTTTGCAGATCACAGGAAAAAATATTTTTTTGCTTTATTCATAGAATATATGAACTTATTAAGAACTTGTACCTAATAACTTTCCATAAATTTCTGCTGAAATTGATTTTCACTCTGCTCCCCAATGCAGGGTAACCACAGTATCCAGGGTTCTCCAGGCCCAACAACTAGTCCTTCAGGGTTAACTCAGTTAACATTAGAGAGCATTCTGGGGAAGGTTGCAAGGCAGACAAGTAAAGGATTATCTCAAAAGTGCCTACGCAGAAACAGGTGCATCAGAAAGCCAGAATTCCTTGGTGAAGCAACTAGATAGAAACGACATTCAAGTGAATTTTTTGCCTACACCATGCCTTTCTCCCCGTGGAAGAAGGTGTGGGTCCTCTCAGAAAACTCCAGATCCCCTTATCAAAACAAAGGACCTACCAGCCCATCATGTGCCAGCTTCGCTAAGCAAAACCTCCCTAAAAGAAATCTCAGGGGAAAAGTTGAAACCGATCCCTGAAGTATCTGTAAGTGGTTTTGCTGTAGATTACATATGCGGGTAATACCTCCTGCTGTGTTCTATTCTGTTCCACTTTGCACACATTTTTGGTGGTATCTATTTTTCATCATTTGGGTGATTAGTGATGTATTTTCTTTCCTCTTCAGATGTGTCTTAGTTTGGTAACAGCAGCTGTTAAAGAGTATAATGCACATCCCTTAGATAATAGAATGCCTCATGTTTTTAATGAGAAAGATAATTATGTAGTTTTGATCATAATAGTTATTTTTTATTTCCTACTTACTCCCCATAATTTTAGTTATCACTGTCTGCAAATTATAAATGAAGATCTTATTTTTGAGCCGAAACCTTGCCAGTAAAATTGACAGATTTTCAATAACAATCTACATTAGGAGCCATAAAAACATCATTATTCTATTCGCTTTCTGGTCTCTCTGCAGCAGTTCCCCAAATAATAAATGATATGAGTGAAGGTTAACAGTAAAGCAGTGTCATCGAATAAATCCCTTGGCTGGCTTGGTGGCTGTATTCATGTCCATCAGATTGATTTTTTCCTTTGTGTGTTAGTACTTTTCTTCCTTCAGTTCCCCCTAAGCTGCACTTAAACACTAAAGAACAAATGAGACTATGCAGAACAAATGACACATATTCCATTTTCTTAAACTTTAAAGATTTTCTTTATGTGTCATGTACTAAGTATTCTGTATGCATTATCATGTAAAGCTTTGGTTCAATTATGTCCTAATCAATTTAGAGTGGATTAATTGTTACCCAGCACAAATAATACACATAGACGTCATTATCATCAACAGAATACAAGTAGCTAACATTTCTTGAACATGTACCATGTGCCAGTCACATGTGCCAGCCCTTTTCCCTGAAGTATTTCATTTAATCTTCATAATGACCCTGAGAGATAGGGACTATCATCACCCCCATTTTTCACATGAGGAAACTGAGGTTTGGCACACTTAAGCAGTTTGTTCAAGGATGACAGCTAGTTGATTGAGATACACAACTTGAACCTAGATTGTCGGACTCTAGAACTATTACGCATATCCAACATGCTACGCTGCATAAACAAATGTTAAGTTTTATATAAGTGATAGTCTCTCCTCAAGAAACGTCCAAAGACAAAACTGAAATGTATATTCCTTTTTTTATATCATGTGTGTGTGTGCACACAAGAAAGTAGTAAATCACTTAACCTAGTGAAAATGGGTTTGTTTTGTGGTGATTTAGGATGAAAGTTAAAGACAAAACTGAAATGTATATTCCTTTTTTTATATCATGTGTGTGTGTGTACACAAGAAGTAGTAAATCACTTAACCTAGTGAAAATGGGTTTGTTTTGTGGTGATTTAGGATGAAAGTTGTTGGTAATTTTTTCATGTTTTTTTATTTTTGAAAATATTCTTAAACAAATGTTCTTGTCCTACTTAATTATAATTTTTTCCTTCGCTGTACTAATAAATTCAAATGTAGCTAGTAAACTAGCCTTATAGATTTATTCTGCAATGCTGCTTTGTTTGATTGCAGCCAATATTGCTGCCAAAAATAACCAAAGCAAGTCTTTGAGAAGCATTCCACTCAGTTTCCCCCCAAACTTCTTTTCCAGCACCTTCTATTAGGTAGAGTCTGTCATTGTACTCTTATGTTCAAAAACATTGTTTATTTGCAGTCTTTTTATTTTTTTATAGAAGTAAATCTGAAGCACAAAAACTTCGGGCACAGATGAACTTGAAGCTCCTGGCCCTTCAGCAAAGCACACTGCCTAAATAGTAGTGCTCTCTAATAATACCAGGGAACAATAAAAGGACTAAAGAGACCAAAGTTTGGAGGGAGAGCAGGGGACTTGCTATCACCCATTCTCTTCATTTAAGAGGCTTTTAGGATAAGACAGTTCCCAGAAACCATTTGGACTATTCCATGAGACCCTTTATATAGCTTCTCACTGCAGATTACAGAGCCCGAGCCAGACAGGTCTCTTCTTCCTCACAGGAACCCTATGAGAAATTACTATTCCATTTTACAGCTAAGGAGACTGACTCAGAGCAATCTCTTCAAAGGGATGAAGAAGGAGAAGGAGCTTTATCTTTGGTGAGGGGATAAAGGCACAAAGGCCTTGCCTCGGGTTGTGCAGAGAAGTTTGAGTTCAGTGTGAAAACTCAGACCAATAAAATGTTGCATCTCTAACAACTCGAATGATCATTACCGTCTATGGCTCACATTTGTGAATGTGATCATCTTAGCCTAATAGGATATAAGATTATTGAAGGCGTAGGAGATCTACCTCATCTCAATGTGAATTTACAATAGGAATAGGTTATTATTCTAGAGATACCTTTAAAAAGGAAGTTCATGCTCATAGTGGAAGGGTTCCAGTAATCAGCATTTTCTCTACTTGGTGTTTGCAGCTAAGAATCTGTGAAAACAAGTTTCCTCAAAGATTATTGTGTGCCTACTAACTCACAAAGGGATTTTTCACCAGATCCCAGAGACCCGTAAGGGTGACTCTTTTTTTAATAACTACTTTATTGAGATTGAATTCACACAATGTAGAATTCATTATTTCAAAGTGTACAATTCAGTGGTTTTGGTATATTCACAGAGTTTTCCAACCGTCACCACTAATTTTGGATCATTTTCTTCACACCAAAAGAAGCCCCATACCCAGTAGCAGTCACTCCCATTACCCCTCCCCCCAGACTCCTGGAAACCACTCATCTACTTTTTGTCCCTATGTATTTGCTTATTCTGGACATTTCATATAAATGGAATCATACAATCTGTGGCCTTTTGTGTCTGACCTCTTTCATTTAGCACATTGATTTTAAGATTCTTCCATATTGTAGCACTTCATTCCGTTTTATGCTTGAATTCGTTGCATGGATATGCCATATTTGTTTATTCATTTATCAATTGATGGACATTTGGGGTTTCATATAAATGGAATCATACAATCTGTGGCCTTTTGTGTCTGACCTCTTTCATTTAGCACATTAATTTTAAGATTCTTCCATATTGTAGCACTTCATTCCGTTTTATGCCTGAATTCGTTGCATGGATATGCCATATTTGTTTATTCATTTATCAATTGATGGACATTTGGGTTGTTTCTACTTTTTTGGCTGTTACGAATGATGCTGCTATGAACATTTGTGTGCAAGTTTCTTATGAACGTAATGTTTTCAGTACTCTTGAGTATATACCTAGGAATGGAATTGCTGGGTCATATGGAACTCTGTGTTTTTACGTTTTGAGGAACTGCCAAATTGTTTTCCAAAGTGTCTCCACCACTTTACATTCCCACCAGCAATGTATGAGGGTTCCAATTTCTCCATATCCTAGTCAACACTTCCTATCTGTCCTTTGTAGTTAAGCCATCCTAGTGGATTTAAAGTGGTATCTCACTGTGATTTTGATACACATTTCCCTAATAACTAATGATGCGAGCATCTTTTCATGTGCTTATTACCCATTTGTATATCTCTTTTGGAGAAACGCCTATTCAAATCCTTTGCCTATTTTTTAATTGGGTTTTCTTTTTACTGTTCAGTTGTAAGAATGCTTAATATATTTTGGGTAAGAGTTCCTTATCAGATATATGACTTGCAAGTATTTTCTCCCATTCTGCGGGTTTCTTTTAATTTCTTTATGGATTCCTTTGAAGCACAAAAGCTTTTAATTTTGATGAAGTCCAGTTTATCTATTTTTTCTTTTGTGGCTTGTGCATTTAGTGCTATGTGTAAGAAACCAATGCCTTATCCAAGGTCACAAAAGATTTACCTCTCTGTTTTCTTCTAAAAGTTTTACAGTTTTAGCTCTTAAATTTAGTTCTATGATCCATTTCAAGCTAATTTTTTGTATATAGTGTGAGGTAAGAGTCCATCTACATTATTTTGCATGGATATCCAGTTGTCCCAGCAAGATTTTTTAAAAAGACTATGCTTACCCCATTGAAATGAACACATATATAAGGTTTTTTCTGGTCTCTCAGTTCAATTCCACTGATCTATATATCTATCCCTATGCCAAAGCCACACTGTCCTGGTTACTGTAGCTCTGTAGTAAGCTTTGATTTTTGTATAATGATTTTGTATCTTGCAAACTTGGTAAACTTGTTTATTATTCCTAGTAGTTTTTATTGTGGATTTTTTATGATTTTTCTGTATATAAGATGTTGTTGCAAATAGAGATAATTTTACTTCCTCCTTTTCAATCTGGATGCCTTTTATTTATTTTTCTTGCCTAATTGTCTCCACAAATGTATTTAATTTGTATGGAAATTTGTCTTTATTTCAAGATAGTTAATATTTAATTCTTTGACTATGTTGGTATTGAACTATAACACAGACATGATGAGTTCAGTCATACCTAAAAGGATGCTATCCGTATGACTCATAGAAAAATGTGCTTGATGCAAGAAAATTTTGAGAATTATTCTGGGACTAGAAGTCTTTCTAATATTAACATAAATGCAGGTGTGAAATTATCTTTGCTGGCTAGCGTTGTAGGTCATATATTTAGAGCACTGACATGTTGGGGATTTCTACCATGTAAGCTGTGTCTCTTAAATAAAGGACTTCCAGCTGATGGGATACAGCTATTTTGGCTCTGCTTCTGGATAAGAGCATCTCCTCTTCTATTGAACATCTTCCAGGCCAGATATTTTTCCAGGTGCTAGACATACAGCACTAGTACAGATGAAGCCTCTCTCTTCAGAGGCTTACATCTGTTGGGAGATAGACAGTAAACAAACCAGTATGTAAAATAATGATAAACTATGATAAGAGCTGTGAAAGACTGCTGGAGGAACTTAACCATCAACTTAGACATCAAGGTACTGCAATCAGGAATTCTAAGTGTATATCCCATTGAAAATCTGCACTGTCACAAAGTGCCAATGTGAAGCAACTTTATGACAAAGGACAATTAAAGGCTCTTAAAAAAGGAGATACAGGAGAACTGTCTTTCTAATCCCCTGATATGGAAGAGCACTAGTAATCCTTAAGGAATACTTACAGAAATTGATTTGCTAACTGCTTGGTAAACTTCTTCCTTGCAATGTTTTATTCATATTTTAATAGTGTTTTCTATTATTAAGTTCAAATATTTTTAATTAAGAAAGAAGTACAGCCCTCTGGGTAATATTGCAACCATGTAGATAGCTGGTAATTAAAGTTTTCTGTGTGCAAAACTGCATTCAAATAATTTTGAATGAATCATTTTAAACCTGCAAATGTCATTATGTGCATCTTTAAACAAACAGAAAAGACTTATATAACAGGCTTTGTAGCACCAGAAAAACTTGAACTTATTGAAAAATGGTTTTTTCCATAAGAAAGACAAAATATGATACCAATTACAAATTCTGGTATTCTCTTTAGGGAAGAAAAAAAAGATGACTTTTTATAGGAAAAGAATTATAAAATGGATCTTATAACTTTTGACTTTAATCTTCACATCTCCATTTTTGAAAATCAAAACTGAATCATGGAAGAACACTTTTAAAGATATTTTAGGACATGGGTATAATGTGGTCAAATTTTTTTTCTTTAATTGTCAAGCCATTTCTTTTGGATAACATAAAAGGATTATTTTCATTGCCTCTCTGATGTATTTGAGCCCAGTATTTGAGTAGAGAATATGTATCATCATATTTTTAAAAAAAATAATAAAAGTCTATGCAATTTGTGCCCTGCAAACTTAAAGGAAAATGAATTTGTAAATTATTTTAGAATTTTAAAAGCATTGTTTCACTATATAAAGTTCTGCATTTTCAAGAGTATATAATGCTCTTTGTTCAAAGGGAAGCCATCTGTCTTTGAATTTCCCACTCAAGTATGCCATTTTCAGCTGTTTTTCCAACAATACCTCATTGTTTGAAGAATTCATAAACGTCTTTCTGAACCCTCACTGCTTAAGCTACAGCAATATTGCATTGTTTCAAAATACCTGTTTCAGAGTCAGGTTGCCTGTGTACCCGACATATGTTCATTGCCCTGACCCAACTATGCAGGTTCACTTAGGGGTCACTCTCCCTCCTTTGTCAGTTTCCACCAAGGTGCCCACTGGCTTCATGCTGCCCTGGGCCACCTGATAAACAGCCTTCTCCTGCACCACCCTCAGGGCCTTTCCCACACAGGCCCTCTGTCAAGTCTACCTACGTTTTCATTCTTCAAAACTAAGAAGTCAAGAGCTGTGCACACCATGGCTGAGAGCACCAACTGGAGTCAGCTGGACCTACATTTGAGTCCTGGCTTTGCTCCTTCTTACCGATGTGACCTTGGACACATTTCTTAACCTCTTTGAGCCTTAGTTACCTCATCTGTAAACTTGGGGAAAATTATACCTATTTCATAGGGTTGTTTTGAGTATTAAATGAAATGGTACATGTAGAACACCTAGCCTATAATCGGCAGGATATTTTCTTCCACCTGTTACTGAGTAGTTAGGAATGTAAACCTGTATGCCTGGCATTCTAAGGCAAATGAAACCTTTTAAAATTCATAAAATTCCAGAAATTACTTACAGGTGTTGTTCAGTAAGTGATAGTTATGTGGTTATGTGTGCTTCGTGGGGTCCATAGTTGAATCAAGTGCTAACATGGGGTAGATTAATGTGTCTCTTCTGACAGGTAACATTGGTGTTTTGTCAGAGATACCCTGAGGAGAGAAAAATACTTAGAAGCAGGAAGTGGTGTCTCTCTAGTCATTCCCCAGAGACCACCCTCTGTGTGCCTGCCTTGTTCATAGAGCTGAATTTACATGTGTAGCCTCATGGTTGATAGATTGAATTGATTTGGGGCAGAACTAGTAGAATTTCATAAACCATAGTGCTAACTATGGTAGAATGCTTCACTTATTAAATTGGACACTCCTCCCAATTAATAGCTTTTGGAAACCAGTCTGATATTTGATGTTTTGTCAAAACTGCACTCTTTCATTATCTCTGAAAGACAAGGTCATTATCTTAGTTTATATACTGCTGGAGACATTGCTGAAACTACAGAATTTGGTGATTAAATAACATTTGCACTGCCAGTAAAATTATTTGAATTAGGCATAGAAATTTCCCAGGTGGAACTTGCTCCTAGCCCTCTGCCTTCTTTTTGAGTATTGTTCAGTCTGAACTCCTGCAGTTACTACAGAGTGGTTTGTTTCTTTCACTTTCTTTGTATCTAGTGTTTAATTTAGTTGCTGACAAAGACAAAAGGTCTAGAATAGAAGTATGTTAAAGTAATTAAAAAATGGAATTATTATCTAAAATTGGGGTGATGATATGGAATTGCAAAAATAATTAGGACTTTTTGATATCTCCATTTCTGGACATCTTGATATGCAAAGTGTGCCAGTTGCTCTAATGAAGAGGAAAATTTCAAATTCTCAAAAGTTTCAGAAATTGTAGGTAAAAAGACTCGAAAAGAATTAAGGGATAATTAGGACTTTTTGATATCTCCATTTCTGGACATCTTGATATGCAAAGTGTGCCAGTTGCTCTAATGAAGAGGAAGATTTCAAATTCTCAAAAGTTTCAGAAATTGTAGGTAAAAAGACTCGAAAAGAATTAAGGGA
>NW_007731744.1:95097-133610 GCF_000696425.1 Galeopterus variegatus
AAAAAAAAAAAAAAAAAAAGAATTAAGGGACTATCAGAGGTATAAGTCAATGAGAATACACTGGCTGTTTAGCAAACACACTAGAAGGTTTCTCTGTCAGATCTCCAGTAAAAAGGCACTAGGCTGACAGTATTTCCCAAACACACTGAAATCTGAAACCTTTCACCATGAACTTTTTATGTGACTTTAATGGTTTGGGGTAATCCCCATATGTCAGGCCCTCTACCATGTGCTCCATACTTTACCTCCAGTCTCCATCTCCACCCCTCATGAGAGGCCTTTTATTCCTGTTTGATAGACAAAGAAGCACAGAGGCTTTACCTGCTCACATCTGAAAATGACAATTCATAATGTCAAACCCAGGAATTTGGGCCAGAAAAGCCGGTGCTCCTTTCACCACAGTGGACCGCCACCTCCAATTACAGGCCACAGAAAAAAATTCCATGATCAAGTGGCGACTTCTATTGCCACCTTTAAAGTATTTTAATATGCAAAAGCACACACAGATTTTGGTTTATCTGTCATTACTTTTTTACAAGGAAACTGTTTTACATTCTAAAACAGTTTATATTTCCTTAAAGTTACCATCTTTCCACTCCAGAAACACCAATTGGCTTACCTCTGCTATTTTCATTTCTATAAACAGCCTCAGTAATTGTTTTCTGCTTGGTTCTTTAAATAATATTTTAAACTACCATTTATTTGATGGCTATTATATTTGTCCCATGTACAAGGCTACAGTTTCCTTGAAGACGACATATCCTTGAATATAGTATGAAATCTGTTCAATCTGTTTTTACTAGATGTCTTCTAAGGTATAGTTAATTATTAACTCAGGAAGTAACCTGTACTCAGAAGATATGTGCTGGAAAATTAACTGTTTTTCAATTCACTTCGAGGTTAATAAGAAGAATTCAGCGACAGTTGTCAGAAAGTTCAGCAATAGTTGTCAGAGAGTTCTTTCTGAAAAGCTGACTATCAAGGCAAAATGTATGGAAGCATTTTTCTGTTTAAGTCATGGATTAAAAGGGTGTTCTATACAAATATAACACATAATATAAAGACCTTTTTAAAATTCTTTTATGCCCCTCTTCCCAAAAAGAGGGACACGTGTATGAGATGGAAAGTTATCTATTTAAGTCATGGATTAAAAGGGTATTCTATACAAATATAACACATAATATAAAGACCTTTTTAAAAATTCTTTTATGCCCCTCTTCCCAAAAAGAGGGACACGTGTATGAGATGGAAAGTTATCTCTTTACAAGGAATTTTGCCACTATTGGGTTTAATTACCCAAGAATTCTGTACGTGAGACATTCCTCAGGAGTTGATGTGCTTAGATAATGAAGTATGGTTGAGTCAGGGCTGTGTATCTAGGTCACATGCTGAAATGTTTGTGACAGACATTTCAAAGGCAGTATTGGGTTTGGTCATACCAAGGTCCATGTGACTACTGTTGACAGAAAACATGGTCTAGATTTTGACCAGTTGGTTCTTTCGAATGGCATAACGCTTAATTGATGCTTTGTAAGTTGGCATAGCATCCCTTAAATTTAGCAAAGTTTTCAAGTTGTGTTGTGGCTTGGTCTTTAAGTTTTAATTTACCCCTTTGCATGGTAAAGACACTCACTGAAAGCTGCCATAAATTGTGAATGAGCTATGTGCACAGGTGTCACTTAAAGCTTGTGTTTGTGGCTACTGTCTTCTCTTCATTCTTATTGTTGGTGGGCCTGTGTTCCCAATGAATCAGGGCCAACTTTAGTAGATGATATGTAGCTCAGGAATTTACAGCAAGTTTTCAGGAACGCTAGTTGGTGAAGAGATGCCCTGGAACACTCATTTACCATCAGCTATTATTAAAATGTCCATGTGGAGATTAAACACTGTCAGCAAACAGCAACAGAGAGGAGATTAATCCTAAAATTAAAATGGCAATTGAAGTTTAAAGTTAGCTTTGGAAAATGGACTTCTAGTACTTTTCTTGTTTGGGTCCAAAAAAACTTCCCAGACTTTGTAATTACAGCTGTAAATCTAGATCAAGAAAGAAGAACAAAACCAGTACCCCAGAAGCCTCATTCTGCTCCATACCTGTCCCTCTCCCTCCCTGTCACACTCACAACTAATTATTCCCAGGATTAGTTTTACCAGTATATACTCTTTTGTGTCCGGCTTTTCTCAGCATTTTATTTGTGAGATTCAAAAGATCATTCATTTCATTGCTGTAGAGGGTTCTGCTGTGTGAAGATAACACCATTTATTTATCCATTCTACTCTTGATGGGAAGTAGGGTAGTTTCTATTTGGGAGCTATTAGAAATATGTCCTTTGGGCTGGCCCTGTGGCTCACTCGGGAGAGTGAGGCGCTGGTAGCGCTGAGGCCGTAGGTTTGGATCCTATATAGCGATGGCCAGTGCGCTCACTGACTGAGCGTGGTGCAGACAACACCATGCTGAGGGTTGCGATCCCCTTACCGGTCAAAAAAAAAAAAAAAAAGAATATGTCCTTTGATAGATCTTACACTTTGAATAAGACTTGAGCAAGGAAGGGAAGCCATTTGGTCTTATAAGGTTTGGATTAAATTGTAGGTCATTTTCATCCTTGTTGCTTTGGAACAATATTACTGATTTCATTTCTAAAACAGTAATGTATAAATATTACCTTCTAGTCTATTTAACGATTTTCTATGAATATAAGCTTTTACTTCTAGCTTGCTGCGTGTTTTCCTGCCTGATGGTTGGAATATGCTATCATATTACCCTTCTGATCCCTCAAGGCCCGGCCTAGACACCATTTCCTCCACGAAGCCTTGACTGATGCTACACAAAGCAACCTTTCTCTTTTCTGGAATGCCAGACCATTTTGTATATCTCCCTTCTCTTGCGTTGCCTTTTATGTTATATTCTAGCAGCCAGAATCCACTTTGTAGTAGTACTTGTTTAAAACACATTTGGTGTAACTTAAAGGAATATAAAGAGACAGGGAGTGTTTGATAAAACTTTTATTAAGATCTTTTGCAACATGATGTCCTCTATGCTGTGGGTGTCAGGCACCATCATAATGCAAACCAGACTCTGAAAGAGAGTCTCAGAGATTTCATAGGCTTCAGGATGAGAATAACATCCCAATTTTCTCCCAGATCTATTCCCCTCCCATCCATAAGGAACAGAGTGAGGGTCTTGGCCTGATCTTATCCTGTGACCATGTCCCATTTTTCTCCACACTACCACTATAAATTTAGCCTCGCATCACCCACAGTTCAGTAGAACTAGTTCTTATCTGGGGCTCACAAATTTCTCTAGTCAGATATTTGATTGATTAAGCTGTTCTGTCTTAAAATAGAGAATAGGCAAATGGCATCAAGTTGAAAGGTATTTTTTGTTTGTTTGTTGTGTTTTATCTTTTTGCTGGAGTTGTCAGTTTTCATTTTAATCATTATCTACACTCTGTGCAATTATTAATCCTTTTTGTATGTGTGTTTAATTTTTTTATTGAAACATAATTAATTGTACATATATGTGGAGTACCGCATTGAATATCAATATCTGTGTGCAATATGTGATGTTCATATCAGGATAATTAGTATATTCAACAATACACAATGTAATCACTTTTTGTGGCCCTTTACCAATTTCTTACTCGCTCCCCCTTTCCCACCTCTGATAAACTCAGTTCTGTTCTCTCCTTTTGAAAGTTCAACATATTATTATGATTGCTGTATCTTTTATTCTTTTATTTGTTTTTGGTTTCTTTTTAACTCCTGCTTATGAGTGAGGGCATGCAGTAATTCTCATGCCTGGCTTATTTCACTTAACATAATTTTCTCTAAGTTAACCATGTTGCTATGAATGGCATGATTTCATTCTTTTTTATGGCTGAGTAGTATTGCATTGTGTAAATATACCATATTTTCCTTATCCAGTCATCCATTGATGGACATTTAGGTTGGTTCCAACTCTTGGCTGTTGTAAATAGCGCTGCAATAAACATGGGAGTGCAAGTATCCCTTCAACATGATGATTTCCATTCCTTTGGGTATATACTCAGCAGTGGGATTGCTGGATTATATGGCAGTTCTATCTGTACTTGTTTGAGGAATCTCCATGCTGTTTTCCACAATGGCTGCACTAATTTGCAGTCCCACCAACAGTGTAGGAGGGTTCCCCTTTGTCGGCATTCTCACCAGCATTTATTATTCTCTTTTTGATAATGGCTAGTCCAACTGGGATGAGATGATATCTCAATGTGGTTTTTACATTTCTCTGATGATTAGTGATGTTGAGCATTTTTTCATGTGTCTGTTGGCCATTTGTATATCTTCCTTTGAGGAATGCCTATTCAGCTCCTTTGCCATTTTTTATCAGGTACTTGTTGTTTTTACTGTTGTTTGAGTTCCTTGTATATTCTGGATGTTAACCCCTTGTCGGATGCATGGTTTGCAAATATTTTCTCCCATTCTGTAGATTGTCTTTTCCCTCTGTTAATTGTTTCTTTTGCTGTGCGGAAGCTTTTTAGTTTGATATAATCCCATTTGTTTATTTTTTCTTTTGTTGCCTGTGCTTTTGGAGTTTCATTCATAAGTCTTTGCCCAACCCTACTTCCTGAAGTATTTTCCCTATGCTTTCTTTTAGTAGTTTTATAGTTTTGGGTCTTCTATCTAAGTCTTTAATCCATTTTGAGTTGATTTTGGTATATGGTGAGAGGTATAGATCTAGTTTCATTCTTCTACATGTGGATGTCCAGATTTCCCAGCACCATTTATTGAAGAGGCAGTCTTTCACCCAGTGTATGTTCTTGGTGCCTTTGTCGAAGATCAGTTGGCTGTAAGTATGGGGGTTGATTTCCATTGGTCCAAATGTCTGTTTTTATGCCAGTACCATGCTGTTTTGGTTACTATAGCTTTGTAGTATAATTTGAAGTTAGGTAATGTAATACCTCCAGCTTTATTTATTTATTTTTATTTTATGGCTCAGGGTTGCTTTGACTATATTGGGTCTTTTGTTGTTCCATATGAATGTTAGGATTGTTTTTTCTATTTTCATGAAGAATGTCATTGGTATTTTGATGGGAATTTTATTGAACATGTAGATCACTTTTGGTAGTATGGACATTTTCACAATGTTAATTCTTCCAACCCAAGAGCATGCAATGTCTTTCCATCTTTTTGTGTCCTCTTGAATTTCTTTCAGCAGTGATTTGTAAGTCTTGTTGTAAGGATCTTTCACTTCCTTGGTTAAATTGATTCCTAGGTATTTTATCTTTTTAGTGATTACTGTAAATGGGTTTGATTTCTTGATTTCTTTTTCTGCTAGCTCATTGTTGGAATACTAAAATGCTACTGATTTTTGCATGTTGATTTTGTATCCTGCAAATTTACTGAAATCATTTATCAGTTCTAAGGGTTTTTTGGTAGAGTCTTTAGGTTTTTCTGTATATAGGATCATGTTATCTGCAAACAGGGACAGTTTGACTTCATCTTTTCCAGTCTGGATGCCCTTTATTTCTTTCTTTTGCCTGATTGCTCTGGCTAGTTCTTCCAATACTGTGTTAAAGAGGAGTGGTGAGAATAGGCATCCTTGTTTAGCTGAACATGTAGATCACTTTTGGTAGTATGGACATTTTCACAATGTTAATTCTTCCAACCCAAGAGCATGCAATGTCTTCCATCTTTTTGTGTCCTCTTGAATTTCTTTCAGCAGTGATTTGTAAGTCTTGTTGTAAGGATCTTTCACTTCCTTGGTTAAATTGATTCCTAGGTATTTTATCTTTTTAGTGATTACTGTAAATGGGTTTGATTTCTTGATTTCTTTTTCTGCTAGCTCATTGTTGGAATACTAAAATGCTACTGATTTTTGCATGTTGATTTTGTATCCTGCAAATTTACTGAAATCATTTATCAGTTCTAAGGGTTTTTTGGTAGAGTCTTTAGGTTTTTCTGTATATAGGATCATGTTATCTGCAAACAGGGACAGTTTGACTTCATCTTTTCCAGTCTGGATGCCCTTTATTTCTTTCTTTTGCCTGATTGCTCTGGCTAGTTCTTCCAATACTGTGTTAAAGAGGAGTGGTGAGAATAGGCATCCTTGTTTAGTCTGTGTTCTTCAGGGAAAGGTTTTCAGCTTTTCCTCACTTGGGATGATATTGGCAGTGGGTTTGTCATATATGGGTTTTATTGTGTTGAGATATTTTCCTTCTATACCTAATTTGCTGAGAGTCTTTATCATGAAGCAATGTTGAATTTTGTCAAATGCTTTTTCTGCATCTATTGAGATAACCATATGGTTTTTGTCCTTGATTTTTCATGTGGTATATCATATTTATTGACTTATGTATGTTGAACCATCCTTGCACCCCTTGGATGAATCCCACTTGGTCATGGTGTATAATTTTTTTGATGTGTTGCTGTATTCTGATTGCTAATATTTTGTTGAGGATTTTTGCATCTATGTTCATCAAAGATATTGGCCTGTAGTTTTCTTTATTTGTTGTATCTTTGTCTGGTTTTGGTATCAAGGTGATGATAGCCTCATAGAATGAGTTTGGGAGAATGGCCTCTGTTTCAATTTTTTGGAATAGTTTGAAGAGAATTGGTATTAATTCCTCTTTAAAGGTTTAGTAGAATTCAGAAGTAAAACTGTCCAGTTCTGAGCTTTTGTTTGCTGATTACTGCTTCAATCTCATTGATTATTATTGGTCTGTTCAGGTTTTCTATTTCTTCTTGGTTCAGTCTTGGTAGTTTGTATGTGTCCAGAAAGTTATTTATTTCCTCCAGGTTTTTAAATTTGCTGACATACAGTTTTTGATAACAGTCTGTAATGATTCTTTGTATTTCTGTGGTATCAGTTATGATGTCTCCCCTTTCATTTCTGATTTTTGTTTTGTGGGTCTTCTCTCCTTTTTTTTTTTTAGTTAGCCTAGCTAATGGTTTGTCTATTTTGTTTATCTTCTCAAAAAACCAACTTTTTGTTTCACTGATCTTTCCCATCATTTGGGGGACTCTATTTCATTTAGTTCTGCTCTGATCTTAATTATCTGTTTTGGTCTACTAATTTTGGGATTGGATTTTTTTGTTTTTCTAGTTCTCTGAGGTGTACTGCTTAGTTGTTTATTTGAAATAGTTCTATTCTTTTAATGTAAGCATTTATTGCAATAAACTTCCCTCTTAGTGCTGTTTTTCTGTATTACACAGGTTTTGGTATGATGTGTCTTTACTTTCATTAGTTTCAAGAAATTTTTTTACTTCCTGTTTAATTTCTTCTTGCACCCATAGGTCATTCAGGAGCATGTTGCTTAATTTCCATGTATTTGTATGATTTCCAGAGTTTCCCTTGTCATTGATGTCTAATTTTAATCCATTATGGTCTGAAAAGATACTTGAAATGATTCTAATTTTTAAAAATTTGTTGAGACCTGATTTGTGACCTAACATGTAGTCTATCCTGGAGAATGTACCATATGCTGATGAGAAGAATGAATATACTGTAGTTGTTGGATGAAAAGTTCTGTAGATATCTGCCAAGTCGAGTTAGTTTAAAGTGTAGTTTAAATCCTGTGTTTCTCTGTTGTTGTTGTTTTTTTTGCCTAGCTGATCTGTCCAATGCTGAGAGTGGTGTGTTCAGGTCTCTAACATTATCATATCAAGATCTGTCTCTTTCTTTAGGTCTAATAATGTTTGCTTAATATATGGGTGTACTGGTGTTGGGTGCATGTATATTTATGATTGTTATGTCTTCCTGCTGGATAGATCCCTTTATCATTATATAATGGCCTTCTTTGTCGCTTTTTAAGGTTTTTGGTTTAAAGTCTATTTTATCTGATGTAGCTACTCCTGCTCATCTTTGGTTTCCATTTGTGTGGTGTACCTTTTTCCATTCCTTCACTTTTAGTCTGTGTATGCTTTGTGGGTGGGGTGAGTCTCTTGTAGACAGCATATAGTTGGGTCTAGTTTTTTAATCCAATCAGTCAGTCTGTGTCTTTTGAGTGGAGAATTTAATCCATTTATATTTAGGATTGTTTTCAAAAGATATTGTCTTACTCCTGACATTTAATTGCTTTTCTTATGGTTGAGTTAAATGTATTTTGCTCCTTTCTTTCCTTTTTATTGTTTGTCTTTGGAGTTCATTGATTTTTTGAGGTGGTATGGTATAGTTTCTTTCTCTTTCTCATTTATATCTGTTCTACCAGAGGTGTTTGTTCTTTCCCATGTATTCATGGTAGTGATTATTATTTTTGTGGTTTCATGTGCAGGAATCCCTTAAGAATTTCTTGTAGAGCTGGTCATGTGGTGGTGAACTCCCGCAGCTTTTGTTTGTCTGGTAAATACACTATTTCCTCTTCATTTCTGAAGGATAGCCTTGCTACATATATTATTCTCACTTGGAAGTTTCTTTCTTTTAGTATTTTGAATATATCATACTATTGTCTTCTGGCTTGTAAGGTTTCTTCTGAGAGGTCTACTCTTAGTCTGATGGGGACTCCCTTATAGGTAACTTGACACTTTTGCTGCTCTTAGGATTTTCTCTTTGTCTTTGAGTTTTGACAGTTTGACTACAGTGTGTCATGGAGAGGACCTTTTTGGACTGAATCTGTTTGAGGATCTCTGAGCTTCTTGTATCTGGAAGTCCATGTCTCTACCAATACTTGGGAAGTTTTCTGGTATTATTTCACTGAATATGTTTTTCAATGCCTTTTCCTTTCTCCTCCCCTTCTGGAACACCCTTGATTCAGATGTTTGTGTGCTTAAGGTGGTCTGCTAAGTCTGTTAGATTTTCTTTTTTTTTTTTTTCCCTTTATTCTTTTTCTTTCTTTCTTTTCTTTTTTTTTTTTTTTTTTTCAAGTAAAACTGTCCAGTTCTGAGCTTTTGTTTGCTGATTACTGCTTCAATCTCATTGATTATTATTGGTCTGTTCAGGTTTTCTATTTCTTCTTGGTTCAGTCTTGGTAGTTTGTATGTGTCCAGAAAGTTATTTATTTCCTCCAGGTTTTTAAATTTGCTGACATACAGTTTTTGATAACAGTCTGTAATGATTCTTTGTATTTCTGTGGTATCAGTTATGATGTCTCCCCTTTCATTTCTGATTTTTGTTTTGTGGGTCTTCTCTCCTTTTTTTTTTTTAGTTAGCCTAGCTAATGGTTTGTCTATTTTGTTTATCTTCTCAAAAAACCAACTTTTTGTTTCACTGATCTTTCCCATCATTTGGGGGACTCTATTTCATTTAGTTCTGCTCTGATCTTAATTATCTGTTTTGGTCTACTAATTTTGGGATTGGATTTTTTTGTTTTTCTAGTTCTCTGAGGTGTACTGCTTAGTTGTTTATTTGAAATAGTTCTATTCTTTTAATGTAAGCATTTATTGCAATAAACTTCCCTCTTAGTGCTGTTTTTCTGTATTACACAGGTTTTGGTATGATGTGTCTTTACTTTCATTAGTTTCAAGAAATTTTTTTACTTCCTGTTTAATTTCTTCTTGCACCCATAGGTCATTCAGGAGCATGTTGCTTAATTTCCATGTATTTGTATGATTTCCAGAGTTTCCCTTGTCATTGATGTCTAATTTTAATCCATTATGGTCTGAAAAGATACTTGAAATGATTCTAATTTTTAAAAATTTGTTGAGACCTGATTTGTGACCTAACATGTAGTCTATCCTGGAGAATGTACCATATGCTGATGAGAAGAATGAATATACTGTAGTTGTTGGATGAAAAGTTCTGTAGATATCTGCCAAGTCGAGTTAGTTTAAAGTGTAGTTTAAATCCTGTGTTTCTCTGTTGTTGTTGTTTTTTTTGCCTAGCTGATCTGTCCAATGCTGAGAGTGGTGTGTTCAGGTCTCTAACATTATCATATCAAGATCTGTCTCTTTCTTTAGGTCTAATAATGTTTGCTTAATATATGGGTGTACTGGTGTTGGGTGCATGTATATTTATGATTGTTATGTCTTCCTGCTGGATAGATCCCTTTATCATTATATAATGGCCTTCTTTGTCGCTTTTTAAGGTTTTTGGTTTAAAGTCTATTTTATCTGATGTAGCTACTCCTGCTCATCTTTGGTTTCCATTTGTGTGGTGTACCTTTTTCCATTCCTTCACTTTTAGTCTGTGTATGCTTTGTGGGTGGGGTGAGTCTCTTGTAGACAGCATATAGTTGGGTCTAGTTTTTTAATCCAATCAGTCAGTCTGTGTCTTTTGAGTGGAGAATTTAATCCATTTATATTTAGGATTGTTTTCAAAAGATATTGTCTTACTCCTGACATTTAATTGCTTTTCTTATGGTTGAGTTAAATGTATTTTGCTCCTTTCTTTCCTTTTTATTGTTTGTCTTTGGAGTTCATTGATTTTTTGAGGTGGTATGGTATAGTTTCTTTCTCTTTCTCATTTATATCTGTTCTACCAGAGGTGTTTGTTCTTTCCCATGTATTCATGGTAGTGATTATTATTTTTGTGGTTTCATGTGCAGGAATCCCTTAAGAATTTCTTGTAGAGCTGGTCATGTGGTGGTGAACTCCCGCAGCTTTTGTTTGTCTGGTAAATACACTATTTCCTCTTCATTTCTGAAGGATAGCCTTGCTACATATATTATTCTCACTTGGAAGTTTCTTTCTTTTAGTATTTTGAATATATCATACTATTGTCTTCTGGCTTGTAAGGTTTCTTCTGAGAGGTCTACTCTTAGTCTGATGGGGACTCCCTTATAGGTAACTTGACACTTTTGCTGCTCTTAGGATTTTCTCTTTGTCTTTGAGTTTTGACAGTTTGACTACAGTGTGTCATGGAGAGGACCTTTTTGGACTGAATCTGTTTGAGGATCTCTGAGCTTCTTGTATCTGGAAGTCCATGTCTCTACCAATACTTGGGAAGTTTTCTGGTATTATTTCACTGAATATGTTTTTCAATGCCTTTTCCTTTCTCCTCCCCTTCTGGAACACCCTTGATTCAGATGTTTGTGTGCTTAAGGTGGTCTGCTAAGTCTGTTAGATTTTCTTTTTTTTTTTTTCCCTTTATTCTTTTTCTTTCTTTCTTTTCTTTTTTTTTTTTTTCTTGTCTTCTTTGGTTATTTCAAAAAGGCTGTCTTTGAGATCAGAAATCTTTTCTTCAGCTTGTTCTAGTCTGCTACCTACATTCTCAATTGTAGTTTTTATTTCATTGAATGAATCTTTCAGTTCTAGGAGTTCTGCTACATTCTTTTCTATGGTACTTATGTCTTTGTAAATTTCCTCCTTCATGTCCTGGATTGATTTTCTCATTTCATTGAGTCGTCTAACAGAGTCTTCTTGTATCTCACTGAGTTTCTTTAAGATTTTTGCTCAGAATTCCCTTTCAGATAAATCATGAGTTTCCTGTCATATGAGACCTGGTATTTGAGAAGTACAGTGTTGCTTTGGTAGTGTCATATTTTCTTGGTTCTTTCTTTGTTGTTGTTGTTGTTATTTCTAGTATCCCTACATTGATGCCTAGTCATCTGGTGGTTGCTGCTTCTGTTACTAGTGGCTTTTGAGGAGATTCCCTCCTGTAGATTTGTATTATATTGCTCATTGGGTGGTGTGTTTTAGCTTTGGTTCTGGGTAGACTCAGTAGTTTTCAGTAGTTCCAGGTTGACTCAGTTGTTCTGGGTAGACTCAGTAGTTGTAGTTAGACTCAGTATTTCCAGGGGGCACCAGCAGCTATGTCTCTGGCTGGAGCTGTGTATGTAGCTGGGCCCACACAGGTAGGTAGGCACCATATGGGTGGCTGGGGTGTGTGGGGCCACACAGGTGGCTAGATGTCTGGACCGATGTGTGCAGCTGGAGCCACATGGATGTCTGGGTCCCCACAGGCAGCCAGGGTGGCTGGGACTTCACAAGTGGCTTGATGGTTGTGCCCACACTGGTGAGTGGGCCTCACACATGACCATACAGAAGGCCCATGTGGCAGGTGGGGCCGCACAGGTGGCCAGGTGGTTGGGGCTGCTAGAGCAACTAGACGCTAGGCTGTGCAGATGCTGGATAGCTGGGCCCAGGTGGACAGGTGGGGCCATGCTAGCAGCTGGGCAGTTGGGGTCACATGGGCTGTAGGGGCCATGCAGGCAGCTGGAAGGCTGAAGCCTCACAGGTGGCTGACAAGTTGGGGCTGCATTGGCACCAGGCACCACACAATATGGGTTGCACAGTGGGATGTGTTACTCAGGATGAACTCTTGTGCAGAGAGAAGGGCCATGGCTCTGGGCCTAGACAATGGCACAAGCAACTGTGGTGGTGGTGGATATGGGCTGCAGCTGGAGCAGGAGGAGGGTTACTGCCGGGAAGTGCTCACAGCCAAGCAGATTATTTCTGCCGCAAGGGAGAATTACTCCTGGTTAATCCTGGTTTGGTAGATGTGGCAGCGGCTAAAGCCACATGCGTCTTTCTCTTCTATAACACCCTGCTTGGTTTTTGTGCCTCACGGGTCCTCACCAGGCTCCCAAGCCCTCCCACCCTCTCCCACCAATCCTCTCCCCCATACTTAGCTGTCCTTTCCTTGCTCTGGTCACTTTTTGTAGGTGGATCATGCATTGGGCACTTCTAGTCTACCATCTTGCCCCACCTCCTGATTGTCAATACTATTCCTCAATATGTGCTACCTTATTTTAAGAGTCATTTTTTTATAGCTTTCAGTTGTTCTGCTAGATATAAGGTCTATGAAAGCAGGGTCCATGTCTTAATTGTATTTGTACCTTCACTGTCTTAGGCTCCCAATAATGTCTGAAGAAAGATCAATGAATATTAATGACTTGAATGGCTTAATGAGCAAAGGACTTGCCTGGGAGCTTGAGCACCGCTGAATTTTACAGCCTTCAGTCCATTGCCTCGTTCCTAAAACAAATCTGCTTGATAATGTCTCCTCTTTCTCCCACAAGGATATTTTGAGACAAAATTGAGTTATACATATTATTTTGAGCCTTTTAGAGATAGAATTACATAGGGCACTTTGCCTCTCAGCAGTTGTGTAATTCAGTTAGATGACTTCTTGTGCTAGATACCACTTTAATGTGAATTCTTTATTGCAAGCCCTCTTTTTTAAAAAAAGAATTAATAAATGATTTAGCCTTTCTGGTGATTTTGAAATGGTTTAAGAGATCATAAATCAAAAATGTTTCAGAGATTATGTTAATTACCTGTCTCAGCCACCAGTTGCTCTATTCATGACCCTGGAGAAAGTTCTTTCTTCTCTCTGCTCATTTTTGGCTGCCCCTTCCAGGGTCTTGTCAGAATACATTTTACTGTTGTATGAAATAAAATCACAGAAATTTAGAGTTCTGAGCAAACTCAGTGCCTGGCACAGAATAGGGTCTCAGTAAGTATTGGTGGAATAAATTAATCAATCTGTCTATCTATTTCTGCCACTGCAGATTACTGCAATATCCCAGCCAGCTGTTCTGCCAGTCTCTGCTTCAATACTTCCAGTGGTAGAAAGAGGCCCTCCAAAAGCCACTTCTTCTATTTGTTAACAAATTTAATTACTATCAAATGCCACCTTAGACTTCTGTGAAGCCTTCTGTAATTCTACTGGGCAGTTAGTCACTTCTGTGCTGCATTCCTCAAGCATCTTAGTCGTATCTCTGTTGTAGTATTGATCACAGTACATTATAATTCCTGTTATATAATACCTGTTATGTCTCCCTTTCTAGACTGTGAGCTCCTTGAGGACAGAGTTATGTCTTGTTTTCTTTTTGCTCCCAGCTCTTGCATAGTACAGAATTGATGAAAGACTAGAAGGAGGGAAACAGAGAAAATGAAAGAATAACAACAGGAAATACATGTATCTATTGCCAACCCAGTGGTCTCTTAAGAGAGATGTACTTGCCCCAGAAAGTGTGTACCAAAGACAACCCATTCAGATTCAAAAAGGAAAGTTTTAAACTATTTTCATTTTTAAAATCTCAACCATTTTAATTTCTTTTTTGTGTGTATGTTTTGTTCTATGCATATTATTTTAATATAGTTGTACATATGTTTAATTTATAAATATATTGGAAGGTGCATACTCAAACATTTTCTGTTAAAGGTATAAATCATAAGCTTGGAGACCCCTAGTATAGCTGTTTGTCAGGTACAATGCTGAGCATTTGACATAAACTTGTATTATTTCATTTAGTTCACCAAAAATCTTGTGAGGTATATATACACTATGGTCCTCATTTTGCAGATGAGGAAACTGAGGCACGGGAGGTTAGGTAATTTTCTCAGTCATGTACAGCTGGTAAATGGTGAAACTGAGGCCTAGACTTAGATCTGTCTGGTTAACCACTACCACATCTTTTCTTTTTTCTGTCCTAGCATCCAGGGTTGTTCTTCAGGCACAGTGCTGGCTCATGGATTAAATAAATAAATTGAATGGATGAATCAATCATAATAAGTTTAGTTTAATATAGTATAGTATAGTAAAATAGCTTAGTATATTATAGTAAAATAGTTTAAGACTTTTCTTCTTGAATCTGAATGTGTTGTCTTTGGTACACACTTTCTGGGGCAAGTACATCTCTCTTAAGAGACCACTAGGTTGGCAATCAACACATGTATTCCCTGTTATTAAAGCTTTCTTCTTAAGAAAAATTGTGAAAATTAAAATAAAATGTCATTTTTCATTGTGAAAGCATTCATTGGCAGTGACAACCCAGATAACACCTGTGTGACACATGAGAATGTTTAGTTGCATTTCTTGGCAGAAAAACTGGCATAAAGGACAGTAAGTCACTTGTTCACTGTTGAAGCTGAAGTCAAGCAGCTGGAATTCTCATTTTCACATCTAATTATCAAGCTAACTTTTTTTTTAGTGAGATATAATTCATATACCATAAAATTTACTCTTTTAAAAGGTACAATTCAGGTGTTGTTAGTATATTCACAAGATTCTGTAACCATCATCACAACCAAATTTTGGAACATTTCCATCACCATAAAAAAAAACCATATATTCATCAGCAGTCACTTCCCATCCCCCCATCTCCCCAGCTAAGTGGCTTCTTTCAGTTAGCATAACATTTTCAAGGTTTATCTGGGTTGTAGCATGTATCAGTCCTTCATTACTCTTTATGGCCGAATTTTATTCCATTATATGGATAAACAAAAATCCATTCATCAGTTGATGGACATTTGGTTGTTTCCACCTGTTGGCTATTTTGAATAATACTTCTTTGAACATTCAGTACAAGTTTTTGTGTCAGCATGTTTTCGGTTCTCTTGGTATATACCTAGGAGGGAATTGCTAGGTCACATGGTAACTCTATTCTTGTTGTAACACCTTTTTTGCCCAAGAACTCTCAAAGCATATTAAATACTCAAGAAATATCTTATTAAGGATTGCATGGCTTCTCTGTCACCATGAGCTGGAAGGATTTAATTCAGTTTCCACTACCAACTTTCCAGAAAATCTCCACATTGCATTATTAGATAACAAGCTTTTATAAACACCAAATTAAGGTGATGATAATGCTTTATCAAAAAGTATTTAATGTTATGGGAACACTAAGAATTTTTGTTAAAATTATATTTTCTTAACTTTTTACATCCCTATGAGGCAGAAAAGAAGCAAGATAAGGCAGTAGGTGTCTCAAAGGGTCCTCCAAGAAAGTGTAGAGATTTGAATATCTAAAACTTCTAGTGTGTCTTCGAAAAAATCTTTTTGAGTTCCACCAGTGTTTCCAGATGTATAAGAAAATTTCAAAATTGCTTTTAAGTCACATGCCAGCCCTGGATGTAAATCATACTGCTCATATGTGATGCTAATATTTTAACAATGTTGACATTAACCTTTGCTATTACATCTGGTTTAGGCCAGAGAGAAAGGAAAGAAAAAAATTTGAAAATTCCATATGCCAATTTCTGCCCTGTGCATTGAAATAATATTTATATTAGCCTCTAAAGATCTGTAGTAGTCGTATTAGGAAAAAAAAAAAAAGTGTGCCTGACAGGTTACATATATAGTACTGTCCACATCGGGATAGATGTTTATTGTAGCTGTGAGGCCTTTCTGGCTTTCAGACCTTACATGTTCCCATCTTACCTTCAAACTTTCTTTGATGGCTTTTAACAATAGTAGTCATTTTCAGTCTTACTATAAGTCGAATATATTTGGTCATAATGTTCATAGTGATGAAATTCAATAGTTCCCTTACAAACTGTGCTTTTTATGGAAAGTAATCTTTCTTTTCTTAAAAAAATGCTTTGAATTTTTGTTTATTTAGTCAACCCACAAATACTGGTTGAGCATCTACTAGGCACCAGACCTGGGAAATATAGTAGGAGTAAGATAATCATGGGGTTTACCTTTGTAAAGCTCATAGCCTACCTGTGAACTTCAGAAACAATTACAGAACTGCAATTGTGATAAATGCTAAAAGTGAAAAATCTTAAGATTCTATGAGAGCAAATAACAGAGGAGCTGGCCCGGTTTGTGGTTGTCAGAAAAGGCTTCCCTGAGGAAGTGACACATAATTTGGGACCTGAAGGATACCCAGGAGTTAGCCAGGACATGGGCAGAGGGGACTGACACGTGCACAGGAGCTAAGGCAGACACGAGTGTGATTCTTGTGAGGACCTTCATGAAGAGCAGTGTGGCTGGCATGTCAGGAGCAAAAGGACAAGATGAGGCAGGTGGGGTGGGCAGCCCAGGAAGGCACGTTAAGGATTTGGGCTTCTGTCAGTGGGGGGCCATTGCTGTGGAGTAGCATTTGTTGGTAGTCTGTAAAATTAAGAAAGGCCAAGTGACTCTTTGCTCTGTCGCTTTCCTTTCTCTTGGTCAGGAATACTACTGGAGAAACTATCAGCCCAGCCAGATGAGTGAATCCGAGTTGCAGATGCTGGCAAGCCTACGGCGGCAACAGAATGAAGAGCTGGAGGATGCTGGGGCTTCCCACGGCCTAAGCGCATCCCAGGTTGACAACTGTAACATCAGCATAAGTACCAGCAGCGATGACACAACCACCTGGAACTCCTGCCTTCCACCTGTAAGTCCCTGGCTTTGCATCATTGCCTTAAAGGAGGAGCAAGCTTCTTACTAACAAAGCTCAGCTTTGCCTGGAAAGTAGGGCCAAAATGAGAACAGTCCCTATGACAAATATTCAGAGCCTATTTTGAAATACTGTTTTAGGGCTGGAGGGAGAGATTAGGAGATAACATTGTCTTTTCAACAGTCTCACTTACCTTCAGGAAATGTATGTACGAGTATGATGATGTATAAAACCATACACTGATTAAATAGTCTCACTTACCTTCAGGAAATGTATGTACGAGTATGATGATGTATAAAACCATACACTGAAAGCAAAAAAGAATAATTTTGCTGTAGATTCTGGGTATCCCATTGTATCCTCTGCTCCTAGTGCAAGCCCTGTGGCACATAAAAGAGGTTTAATATTTTTAAAATAAATATTTGTTAAACGAATGAACAAAAAGGAAAAGACTATAGCTATACTAAGTATTGCTCAGATATGAGGGCAGAAAAGAACGTTCTGTAGAAGTCATCAGATGTTTACTGAGTCCTCCCTGTGTCTCAGGGACCATGACAGGTGCTGTGGATGTTTCAGAGGCTTGCATTCCCATGTGTTTACATAGTTAATGTACTTTATGGCCCATCACCCTCACTATGGCTCCGCAGAGAAGATGGAGCAGGTCTTAGTCTTCCAGTTTTTCAGGTGAAGAAACTGAACCCTGAGCCCAGGTTTCCACACCTGGTCTGTGGTGGAGCCCAGAGCAGAACCCTGTGTTTTGACTCAGTCCATTCTCTACAATCTTGTCCTCAGTGTTGTTACAGCTTAATTGGAAGGACAAAGCATAAACATCAACAGAACAGTCCAGTACAACACAAGAAATGTCATAAGGCAGAAGAATGAAATCTTTACTATAATAATGGTAACTAGAGCTACCATTTCCTTAAGCACCTAGAGCTGTTTAAAGACCTCCATAGGCCCAAGGAACATTTACTTATAAACCCACATTCAACATTATATCATACATATTAAAATATACTTTCATCCAATAGTAAATATAACCTTTTACCATACAATTTTTGAAAGGAAATATAAAACCATATAATTTTGATTCATTTTATATATAACTATATAAAGATTGACTTGAAGTGTAGTTGACAGTGGATAAGTTATGTTTTAAGTGCATATTTAATTAAATAATTATGAATTTTGCAATGTACTCTTTATATTTTAAAGTCAGTCTTTTTCAGGTCTCTAACATCTTTGTAGATCTTGGAAATCTCAGGAGCCGTGGCACCTAGTGCCGTACATGTGTTGTCAAATTTACTCCTTAGAGCTACCCCTGTGGTAAGCACTATGAGAGTTCCCATTTCCAGACGAGAAAATTGAGGCTCTTGAGTAAAGAGATTCAGACCTAGCTTGGCCTGACTCCTGAGTCTGAGCTCCTAACCACCATGATTTGGTGACTTCTTGATATTTGACTCAATTGTCAAATGAGTGCTGTGGACAGCCAGTGGAAGGTGAGATTTCTGTGCTTTGGAGAGAACTTACAAGTCTTCAGGGAGGAGGAATGCACATTGGCTCTAAGGAGATGTGGGGATGGGGGAGAATGATGTTAATTTTTCATTAGTATTCTTTATCCTTGCCTCACCAACTTTCCAGGTTTCTCTTGCCTCAATTGTGCTTTTATTAAACACAACCATCAAGCGTACATAACACCTCAAGCAGCCTTGGTGCCAAAGTGTTTCCACCCACCCAGAGAAATATCTGTGTTCTTGTTACTCTGGTTGCCAAGTATCCTTGTAGCCAGAGCTAAGATCACAAGAGTCAGTTGCAGATTTTTACCTGTGCAATTTGTGATGGAATTGAAACATTGCCTTTCTTATAAAATATTCCTCAGCAGTCATTTAAACCACAAATAAGAAAGAATACAGTGGCCTCCTGATTGAGGCCACTTCTGTCATGAAGTGGCTCAGAGACCAACATTACAAAGGACAAGCTGAGGAATGATTATTTATGGTCTGAAAAGTCTGAACTTTTGGTTGCCCTGGATACTGTGTTCACATCACTGGCCTGTTCTGGCAGGTAAAGTCTCCTGCGTGACAACTACTCCTCTCTAAAAGTATACGGCCAAAAATAACACCATTGGTAATGAACTTAATAACCCCTCTATCTGACCAAATGAGAAATTGAAAATAGTCTATTTTTTAGACAGAGAAAATATTGAAAAGCCTACCCTTTGTATTCATAAGATATATTTATCATTGCATCAAATTCTGTCTATTCTCACTTTGGAACTATCACCAAATGGGAAATTGCATTTCTTAATGAACTCGGCATCTTGCTGCTCATATAGAGTTTAAATAGAGCAGTTTACAAGCACCGTCACAGTCTTTCTGAGACATCATGCCTTTCTCTTTAGAAGTTGTACAGGGACAGTGAAAAAGAAGAAATGAAAGAATTCATAACTGTATTTATGATAATGATATCCTGTTCTTCTTGTATCTGCATGAACAGTGGCACTATCCATGCTGGCAGTCTAGCTGGAGATTTGGAAGACAGCTTCACTTCTCCTTTATCCCTTATATCCAATTGGTCTCCAGATCCTAAGAATCCACTCCTTTTTATCTCTTTACCCTCCCTATCTAATACCATAGGCTGGGCACTTTATTTTTCATCTGAATTCCTTCAGCAATCCCCTAACAGCTCTGTGCCTCCAGTCCAAGCACCATAGCCTAGCAATCAGGAGAATCTGCTCTGAAGTCAAATCCAAGCTTTGACCTTGTAAAGAACCTGGCACTGTACGTGAGACATAATAAGCATTTAATAAATAGAGGTTAGTTATTATTATTCACATTAATGATCTTTCTAAAGCCCATATCTGATCTGATTTCTTCCCTACATTGAAGCCCTTCAGTGATTCCCCATTGCTGCTTTAGTTTGGTATTCTGGTGCCCCCATGATCTGAGACCTTTCCCCCCTCTGCAGCCTCATCTCCTCCTGCTCTCCACCTTTCACTCCATACTTTAGTCCTAGTTGTAATTTCCTAAATGCACTCTGCACATATACCTGTACCTTGTACCCGATTAAGCCTTCTGTAGCCCTTCTGCAGGCCTTATTGTGAGGGATGTACCTTCTCTCTGCCACTACAGCCAGGAATATATCCATGATAACTCTCATTTCAGCTTGCTCATCTATCTCACATTAATTCATTCCACACTTTTTTTTTCTTAGTGGCATAATGTGCTGTGGACTAGACTGAGTACTAGGGATACAAAAAAGGCTTTACCCAGCCTTGAGAGTTTTGGAGGGAAGCAGAGGTAAACAGCTCACTGTAACTCAGGGCAGTGAGTGATAGTACAATAAAGAGTTATGGGAACACGTAAGAGGGAGCAATTCTACCTGTGGGTTTCAGGGATGCTTTCACAGAGAAGGCAATAGTTAAGCCAGAGTTCAAGAATGAGTACAAGTTCACCATGCAGACAAGAGGGGGAAAACACCTCCAAGGAGCAATAATAAGTCTATGGAGGTGAGGGTAGAGTCTCTCCTTTAGCAAGAAAACCTCCTCTTAGTGTCTTTGTTTCTCCAGCAGCTTGAATAGGACCGAAGTGAGTTTTGCTTACTTCCCCATCACTCCCCACCCCACCCAGCATACACACAGAGAAGCACTGTCTACTGAGCCGCATTGTGCGACTTGCCTGTCACCGTGTGAGCCACACCTTCTGTTCAGACCACGCCAGTGCTCATCTCTTCCTCCACCTGGACTGCCCCCCATCCCTCTTCTCTACCTGGAACATGCTACCTGGTTTTCGTTTGTTTGTTTTGGGGCTAATTTTTATTAAATGCGTTATTTTTTTAAAGAAGTTTTAGGTTTACAGCAACATTGAGAGGAAGATATAGAGATTTCCCATGTACCCCCTGCACCCACTTATGCCTAACCTCCCCCATTCTCGATGGCCCCCACCAGAGCAGCACGTTTTTTACAATTAATGAACCTCCTTTGACACATCATTATCACCCAAAGTTCGTGGTATACAAGGAATAGGAATGGCTATCAATGGACACAGCTTCACGTGAAGACCAAGAGTATAAACTCTAGATCAGCCAACCTGTGCTGAAATCCCAGCTCTGCCACTTACTGATATGGTCACCTATGAAATGGGAATAATGAAAGGGTCTTCCTCATATTGGCATTATGCAAATTGAATGAGTACGTGGAGTACAAGTGCCCAGTGCTTCGCGGAGTGAGCTTGCATGACTATAAACTGCTACTACCTGAGGTTATTTTCCTCCAAGGGCCACTGAGTGATTGGAAGAGATTTCTAGGACATTTTCCCTTTTTATAACCACTGAGGCCTATCAGGGTGGGCAGAGATTTTTGTTGTGCTTGTTTTGATGTGAACTTAACCATTGTCATCAGGACTGACCTCCTCAGAGCTTTACAAATAAACTCTTTCATTACATCATTATTTCAATATTTTATTACTTCTCTGTCCCTCCTCGAACCTAGTTTCAAGAAAAGAATGTCTAATGTGCATGCTGCCCTGTGAGCAGATACCCCAAAGCTATCATTCCTTCAAGTTAAGAATTCCCATAACCTAGCATCAAGCACGTAAGTCTCCTTTGCTTGGGGGAAAAAAGAAAGCTCACCGCGTGCATCCATCCACATGACATGTTGCAGAGCATAATATTTGGAGAAAAACAAGGCGGAATGCACTTAATAAAATTGCAAGCATATGGTGGGGTTCTCAGACAAGTTATGATCTTGATTAACCTTGCAACATTATTGCCATTTTCATAGGTTTTACATAATAACATTAAAGTATTGTCTTTACCTTTTAACATGGCAGGATTATCTTATCTCCTGTTCTTTTATTTAGCTTTCGCTTCTCTCCCTCACCCCCAAATTTCTAGCAACTTGATCATGGAAAAGCAAAGCTTCTTGTGCTCAGTGGTTAATTTTTTGTGTGCTGTTTTCCTGGCACTAGTGCATAGCAACAGCACCACCAAAAGGACAAAGTCCTTAGTTCCTAGGATCTGTTCCATTTCTTTGTTCAGTAGCATATCAGCATTTGACGTGATGATTCCTGGCTGCTATGTATCCAAAATATAATGTATTGGCATTTCAGACTCTTTACAGTTAATAGGTCTTAATTTGTTCTGATCTACAGATTCATTAATTTCTCAGCTGTCTTTGGGTGTAATGAGTTTTCTTTTAATCCTCCTGAACTAAGAGGTAAGTACTTGATTGTACTAAGCTGCAGATAAATCAGATGAGCAGATGTTCTTTTACAACTATAGAAATGATGCACGAAAACTGATATTAGAGTCAATGTAATATCTGTGCTGTCAGGAGAAAATATTGAAATGTGCAAGTTGTTCTGTGTTTAGTGACTATGAAAGTCACCCCATGAAATAAACTTTTCTTATTCTCAGAGTACTGTCTATGATATATTGTGTTTGTCCCAAATTTAGCAAAGTGGAAAAACTTATTTTATTTCATTTTAAATAAACAGTGATGTGTCATGAGAATGAAATTAAATCAATTTAATTTATGGTAAGGAGGTAGTAGTATATATTTCAAGTAAATGCATTTCAGGACCACTTTCTTTTTCCTGCCACAAACTGAACTGTTTTTGTCATATTTGTAATTCAAAAACTTAGACATTCACCACTTTAGGTGAACTCCCAAGCTGACTTAAACACTACAGACTAGTGGTTAAGAGAGTAAACTGTGGAGTCAGACTGCCTGGGTTCAAATCCCGTCTTCACTATTTCCTGGCAGGTATGATCCTAGGTTAACTCCAAGTGTCTGCATTTCCTCTTCTGTTATGTGGAGTCATTAATCCTATATATTTTATAGAATTGCTGTGAGGATCAAATAAGATCATGTCTATCAAGAATTAGCACAGAGTAAATGCTCAATAAATATCAGTTACTGATGTTATTATGGTCATAGTTATTTGTAGATATTGGTTGCCATCCATTTATGGCATTCTCTAGATATGGCTGAATTCCAAAATCAAAAGAGAAATTTTATTTTCTTTTACTGGTGCTTTCACAGGATGTTACCTACCTAGAAATAGGTTCCCTGGTTTACTTCTGCATATGCATAGAAACATATTGTAAGGGAAGAAAAATACCTTTCCCTCACCCATCCTAGGTTCATGGCTGAGACCCATATAACAAAAGACAGACTGGTTTACTTCTGCATATGCATAGAAACATATTGTAAGGGAGGAAAAATACCTTTCCCTCACCCATCCTAGGTTCATGGCTGAGACCCATATAACAAAAGACAGATTAACAAGAGAAAAGCATCCAAATTTATTTCATGTACATTTTACATGTCACAGGAGCCTTCATAAGGAAATGAAGACTCAAAGTAATGGTTAAACTTGTGTATCTTTATGCTATAATTTTACATGTTATGGGAGCCTTCATAAGGAAATGAAGACTCAAAGTAATGGTTAAACTTGTGTATCTTTATGCTATGTTTGACAATGAGTGGAAAGTGATGGAGAAATATGATTAGACAAGAGGGATATGATCCAGTGATAATAAACTGGGGAAAACTTAGCAAGGCCTGTTTGTTCTGATTCTTCTCTGTGACTCTTTGTCTTCAGAGACAAAGATGTGTTCCTTTTCTTCTGGGTATAGGAAGGCCCTCTCACCTGAGGGTCTTACATTTTGCCTCAGGGGCAGGTCAGAAAATCCTTCCTCATTTTATGACCAACTTCAAGGGTAAAAGTCAGGGGAAGTGACCTTCCTGTTTCTGCTCTTTCCTCAAATGCCAAGGTGCATATTTGGGGATAGCATGTCTCGAACTCCATCGATATCCATTTGTGGGTGGGACATCTGGCTTCAGACAGCCAATTGTCCACCTTTCTATCTATTCCCATCAGCAGTTCTTATTACTTTGAAAAGTTTCCACTGGTTATTTTTTTTTTGGTTTTCTAGCACTTAAAAATCACTGTGGATGTGACTCTTGTATTAATATTGTTATTGTTCTTTTTTCTCATGTCATTGAGTTTATTTTTATAACAACATGAGCAAAGATGGAAAGGGACCAATCTGTATAGTTTAAAGTGAGAGCTCCGTCACAAACAAGATAGGATTCTGTAACCATTTCTATTTTCCAAGGAATAGAGTAAGTCATTTAGAATAAGGGCTTGGGGGTGGGTATAAATAGAATTAATAGATAAAATTAAGAAATGGAAATTTGGATGAATATCAGGACTGTGATGCTTAGAGAGTTATGGAAATGCCTCTGAAAATAAGTAGGCAGAGGTCCATTCTCAGGTGGCCTGAGGGCAGCTGAAATACTGGACGAATACCAATGAACTTGTTGTCAGAAGTATTCCATACCAGTGTGAGTTGGTCCAGAGAACCCATTAGGTCCTTTGCTTGCTAATTTCTTTTTTTCCATGAAATAATAGAACCTAGATCATAGAACCAAATTTCACTTGCAAATTGCTGAAAGTCTTATGTTTCTAGTGAGATCAAATATGTCTTATGACATGTTTTTCCTTCCACTGTTCTCCCAGCTGTTGTTTCTTATTACCTAAATGGTGATGCATTGATATCGGCTCAATTACCAAAGTATCTGAGTACATTTAAATTCATGGTGCATCACAGGTAGTCAGGCTAAGTGACTGTGATTATCAGACAGGGTGTTTGATATAAATTAAAGGAACACTTCCAAGAGATTATTTATGGAGGAAGACAGTTTACTCTGAAGATTTCCCATCAGCTATGTCATTAATATTTTAGGACACATTAAAATAAGGAATATGGGCTCTCTATATATACAGGCACTAGTGCTACACTGTTTTCCTCATTGGGATCAGCTCTGTGCGGCCATGTTATAATGGATGAGAAAGCCTTAACATCAACCCTGTTGGGTAAGGAGGTAACTAAAGCCCTTTGAATGCAATTCAAAAATGTATACCAAATTCCAACTTGTAATAAAATGAGACTGTTAAAAATGATTTTCATGTTAGAATTATATTGTTGTTAATTACATTAAGAAAAATATTAGAGCTGATGTTCAAAGAAAGACTTCATGTTAGATATAATGGAATTTTCTCCCTTTGTTGAACAAAAGAAAAATATCAAGATTCTTCGGAGGCAAGTGTTTAAGGCTACATCGGATATAATTGTTTACCTGTGTTTTGAAAAAGACAGTAACTTAAAGTTTTCCTGCGCAGGGAAAATTTGAGATTTCATATTTTTGTTAGGTATTGGCATCACTTTTTCAGCTCATCGATTAATACTTGAGGTTGTATTATACACTTGGGGGAAATGACCACTCTGACCTAAGATTTACATGTGTAATTCTCATTAATAATAATCGATGTTATCGTTGCAAACTCACTAACATTGAGTCATAAATATTTTGGGGGTCTGTGGGTCACTGGATCTCTGGGTCTCTAGGTCTCTGAGTTATTGCTGATGCTTACAATGCAGCATTAGTTCCACAAGATAACTTGTTTGGTTTTGCTCTATCTGGAAATATCAACCAATGTTAACAGCATGAAAATTCCACAAGGAGGAGGATTTCAACACATGAACAACATTGATGCAATCAAATCCAGTGACTGGCCATTAAAGTAACCTGTGTTTTCTCATTTCTCTTTGCTATTCGCTAGGCCTCCCAAAGACCCTTTTAACCGTTCTGTAAAATAAACCCAACCCATTCTTGTAGATTGTGTCTCAGGAAAAAATTACAGTAATGAGAGTGGGTGTGAAAGTACATGTGAAGAACATCGTGCTGATTAATACCTCACACATTTTTTGTCTTTTACAGCCTGTCAATCAGGGTCGTCACTATCAGAAAGAAATGAATCCACCTTCTCCTTCTAACCCCCGGTAAGAATCATTAAAAATCTCAATTTAAAAAAAATAAAAAACAGATTATTAACATATTATTTAGAAGATTAACTGTGCATTTTTCCTGGTTCCATGAAATTGTTTTCTAAAACTTCCAAAGAGCTTCCAAAATTCTTTTCTTTCGAAGTCTTAGTTCATCCACTTTTCTTATTCAGACTGTGGAGTTTGGTAACAGTCTACCTAGGTTTAAGTACCTACCTTTTACTAGCTGTGGGCCTTTGAGCAAGTCATTTAACTCAAAGTAATTCAGGCATGATAATTACCTATAACACTTCAGGGAGGTTCAAATGAGCTAATACATGAAAAATTCTTAGTACAGTTCTTGGCACATAGCAAGCTTTTTTAAGTATTCATTTATTCATTGTTATTTTATTCACATAAATATGTCATGTTAATAGATATTTGATGTTTAGTACATTTTAGGCATAAATTTTTGTTATATAATCTGGTGTCTTTAAATTTATCAAGATAGCTTATATGAGTTCAATGGCCATTCTCTTTTTTATAATTTCATAATTTCAAAAGTTCATAATCTTGAAGTTATTTTATTATTTCAAAAATGTCATTGGCATATAAGTCATTTGTCAATATAAGTAAAATCTCATTCTAGGATTATTAGGAACAAGCAAATCAAAATTTGAGTTTTGAAATATATTTAATATATGGCTTTCTGATGAATACAGTTATATAAGCTACTTTATCCATATATATTGGTATCCCATTATCACTATTTATTATACACTAGGAATTTATTGAAAAATCAGCCTATCCTGAGCTCCACCCACAGAGTCTTAGTTACTGTAATGCATCTCATTATCAGGCTATCTAACTTATATGTGGGTTGTCCCATGGAATGGACCAAACCAAGGACAGCATTGTAGCTCTGGCTGTAGGGTGTAGTATCTATTCCATGGGGTCTGAATTAAGCCTCTTTGGTTACACATAACAAAACAACTTGGCTAGTATTGGAAGAAAGACAAAGAGAAAAAGAGAGAGAGAGAAAGGCAGGAGGGATTGTTAAACAAGAATATAGGGCTGGAGAGTAGAATAGTGTTAACAGAGGCAGAGAAAGGGAGAGGGCGGAAGGGACAGGAAAAGGTTGGTAGACCGGTACAAAGTTACAGAGTCACAGTTAAATAAGAAGAATAAGTTTTGGTGTTTTAAGGTGACATTAGCTAATAATATTGTATCGTATATTTCAAGATAGCCAGGAAACAGGATGTTGAATGTTGTAATCACAAAGAAATGATAAATGTTTAGGTGATAGATAATACCAACTATTCTGATTGGATCATTATACAATATATGCATGTACTGAAATAACAAATTGGACCCCATAAGCATATATAATGAAAAAATTATTTTTTAAAAAAGAATATAATAGGGCTATGTCCTAGAACCCAAGGGCAGCCAGGCCTCAGGAGGGGCCTGAAGCTAGGAACTAGAAATCCAAGAGGCAGCCAGGCAGTATCCTCACCCCATCTCTGCTTGCTTCCTCCTGTCTGCTCCATTCCTCTCTCTAAGCTCCAGTTTGTTCTGCATCCCGGTCGACAGATGGCTGTCTGACAGATCTTGAGTTTGCATGTTACAGTCAAAGTACATGCTGAGGCTGACAGACAATGTCTGAATCCCAATTTCTGCTTTCCAAGAGACAGAATGTGATTGGCCTAGCTTGGGGCAAGTATCTGCTTCTGGTCCAGTCAGCAGTGAACACTGAACCAAGTCATGTAAAAGTAAAATGGCTCGCAGAAGACCATGTCCATGGCCTACAGAACGTTTATTGGGACCAAGAATATTCATGACATTGGTAGAGTAAATGTTCTTTATTAGTAATCTCTTCTAAGTGTTTCTCGTCTATACACCTGATCACAGAAGACCACATCCATGGCTTACAGAATGTTTATTGGGACCAAGAATATTCATGACATAGGTAGAGTAAATGTTCTTTATTAGTAATCTCTTCTAAGTGTTTCTCGTCTATACACCTGATCTGGTCGTTCTTTCATGTTACCCAGTCAGGGGAATCATCACTCTCACAAGTAGATATAATAAGGAGTTTAAAATTGAGGTTAGAATTTTAGTATATATAAAAAGATATTTTACCATTCTTAAAATCAGTTATTTCTTGATAGGTGAACATGTCACTTGCAATCTTGCTCCTCATCTAGATTTGCCTAACATTTTTTTTTTCCTGTATATGAGTAAGCTTTCAAGGTAAATGGAAATCCAACTTCAGTCCAAATTTTAACAAATTCAGAATTTGTAGTCTGAACAAATGAGAGTGATGAAAGATATGTTAGAAAGTGGAGCATTTTGTTTCAATAAAAGGAGAAAGGGGGCCTAATTCTCATCCTAATTCTGCCACTAACCTCGTGTATGATCTCAGACATGTCTCAACTTCTCCAAACCTCCCTTAATAATAGGAACACCCTTAAGCATAAAAGAAAAGATTTGAGTTACATGCTCTCTGAGGTCAATTCCAGTTTATGATTTTGTGACTTTTATGAGACTCATTACAGACTTAGAAAATCCAGTCCCTCCACTGAAGGGTCATACTACTTACTTTTATTTCACTGCTTTGTATATAAAACATACGTCATAAATATTGGATGATTGGATGACTGAATATTTAGATGTGGTAGTTTGTGACTTTAAATATCTTTTTTAATAAGTTGATTTCCAAAGATAGAATATCAAAAAGATAGAAAATTCACCAGTTAAACAGACAGCATATCCTATGCAACCAATTAAAAGTTCATTCATTTAGGAAAAATTAATTTACATTTCTACATAGTGAATAAAAAGGCCAAATTCTAAAGCCAAATAGAAAATGCCGTCAACACCATTTGCCAGCAGGTTATCCACCAGTTTCCTAAAAAATTATTAAATAACTGTTCAGAAAACCTGCAGATTATGTGGCTTGTCCCTTGTCTCATAAATCCAGCAGCTTCTGGCAGGAAGGTATTATTGGGCCATGCAGAAGATGATAAAGTTATGAGGTCAGCATATATCATCATATAAAAATGGGATAAATTGAATTATGTAATACATGTAATTTAACTTAAGATTGAAAGCTCTGATGCTCCTTAAGATTTGTATTTATTATGTTTCTTACAAATAATATCCCATGTTGTAGACCTAAAATATAAAACCTTAAAATTAAACTTTAAAGTTAAAGGATACTGACAATTAATATGAAAAATATATAAGAAATGAGAAAGTAAGTCTCGAAGACTACTATCTTGGATAAACAAGCATCTAGCCTGAATCCTAGATTAAAAGTTCTGCATGTAGAACCTCTGAAGAATACATGAAAAGCAGGTCAGCTCTTGATTTCCTGTATGAAGTATGGTTGTGATCAGAGTAAAGCCAACATGGCAGAGATGGGGTGTGCACATGCACGTCCACTGAAAGGAGAGCAGGACAGTGCCCTCTAGGAAGTGAATTGGCCACATTAGCTTCAGGGAAATATCTGCAACTTCTCCAGAGACCAAAGAATCTGAGAGTTTTAAATTCCATATACTCATGCCTACATATGAGTATATACATATTTATAGTCAAATTTCAATTAACATCATTAATATAACAGAAAAACCAATATCCCCGAAGTCTTTCATTTACATTTTACCCTAGAAAGATTTTTATTTCTGCAACATAATTATCTTCTTAGTTTTGTGTGTGTAGGATTAAAATTAAAGATGGTACTCAATCCACAAAGCAGGCAAATTTGGATTTTGAAGATTTGGTTCGAGGATGAAAGTAGCTAAAACACTGCATATATTCATATATTGTTTTCCTCACAGTAAAACCATTCACTTACACCCATAGGGCAGTGCTTGGCACTGGATCGAGGTGGGATGCAACGCTAATCATTTTCTGAGAAGTTTACAATCTAGGAATTTGGAATTTAAATGGTTCGCCTCATCACATTCGCTGGTGTGTCTAGATTTGCAACAAAGCCATTTCCCCTTGCATTATTAGGCTCAGGGTGGTATTTCCCATTATTTTTTCCTAACACAGTGACTAATATTTAGGCAGCCTCTCAGATGCTGGGGTCCTTGCCTACAGCGTCCACGAGCACTGCCTCTTGGGGACTGACAGCCTCTATAATAAGGTGCAGAAATGGCTCACATAATCTCATACAATTTAGAGGAGTGTAAGGTAGGAGGAAACAATTTCACAGTTCGTTCATGTTGAGAAATGTTTCCTTGCATGTAAACTTGCATGCTGCCAAACAGAGCAAAATGGATGCTGTTTGCAGCCTCAAGTCATTTATTTTAAAATGCGAGCTATTGGTTTGCAGGGTTTAGAGCTGTCCCTTAGGCACATCTATTTATATGTCTATGTAGATTCTTCAGAACAGTGCAAGATATTTTTGCTCAGGAATGGGTTTTATGAAATAAGCTGTGATTAGGTTCTGGTTGTCTGTTCACACGGATGGAGTTGATAACCAGTCTTTTGATTCAAATGATTATTACACTTGCTATTATTACAACTTATTGAAAAATTGGGGGTGAGGAGAGAATGTAGCCAAAGGCTTTCTAAGGTTCTAAATGTTTATGGAAATAGACAATATAGAAAATAATTCTAGAATACCCACGCAGCAATGAATGGCGTGATTTTCTAAAGTGTTTGCTTTATGATTTATCACTTATCTGTAGTTTTTTAAAATGTCATTGCTGATTGTGTTAGGGCCTGAATCCTTTACAGCTTTGTACATGTTTGTGTGATATGAACATACTTATAACTGTAAGTATATGATAAAGACAAATGATTAATAACCACTGACCTCAGTTCCCGCTGACTCAGCCAGCCTGACTAAGGCAAGCCGGCCCATCATCATGACCTACATATGCTATTCTGGACTTATCACAGTGGCGTCATTTTTCTTTTCTCCCCAGTTGTTGGAACTCAGCCTGATGGGCTTTTTTTCTACTGCTTAAGCTTTTTGTTTTTCCAACAGAAGAGAGAGGAAATGTATAAATAAATAAAAGTAAATACAGAACTGGTATTTCATGTTCCTCTTCAAATGATTAAGTTTGGATTGTGGGGGGTGGCTAGAAAACAGAAATTTATTATCTCACAGTTCTGGGGTCTAGAAGCACAAAATCAACTTTCAGCTAGGTTGTTTTCTGCCGAGGGCTTTGAGGGGGAATCTTTTTCCTGAAGCTCTCCTAGTTTCTGGTAGCCTCTGGTGTTCCTTGGTATTCTCTTTGTGTTTACATTTGGATTATTTTAAACAAGTAAGTTGGATTTTTAACAAATATTCTTCCTTCAGCCCAAGGTATGCAGAGGATTTTCTTATTAACTTAGCAAACATTCCATTTCTCTGAATGTAATGATGGTGTTTCCTATTATCTGGATTATTGCATTAAATCTTAATGATTTAATTATAAAACCTAAGGCATTGATTTTTACTTTCATCATTTCTCATTAGCTATAACTAAGAAAAGATCAGTACCTCTCATTTTATAAATCCCCATTTCAGTAGATTCACACCTGCTCATTTGAGGGTCCTGATTCTCCATGTTTAAGAACCCACAGGTCTGGTTCAAAGCTTATTGACTAAAAGACCTGTCAGGCTGTTTCTCTCTCTCTCTCTCTTCCCTGTGTTGTTCAACACATGCCTGGCAAGTGTAGGAGCTCCATCAGCATTTGAGTTGAGGGAAGGAGAGAGGGAGAGTGTATAGGGGTAATACCTACATGCCATGGAAAATGAGAATCTTCATCCTAGATGTTAACCACTTAAATTTCAGATTTTTTTCTGTTTCTTTGCAAGAATTGCCTTTTCCTTTTCTGAAAATAAGAAGACAGTGATATTGCTTTATTTACAACCAGTAAAATTGTGTTTTTATGAGAGATCCTTGTTTGGACAGAGTTTAAATTTAATTTTCATGTGTGTGCCAATCCCTGCCAACCCAAGGATCCACAGACACTGGTAACCTTTGGAATGGCCATAATCTTTATGACATAACAATTAATGAATATTTCTATATTCCAGTGACTCCCAAATTTGTATCTCCATCTTGACTCTCCCATGAATTCTAGACTCATTTATCCAGCTCTCAACTTCGAAGATATCCACTTGGATATCTGATACATACGTCAATCCACGCATTTAAAAGGTAACTTGATTTTCTCCTACAAATCTATTCTTTCTTCACTCTTCCCCATCTCAAAAACTGCCACCATCACCTCCGCTCCCCACCACTTTGCTCAAGCCAGAAACCAGCATGATCCTTGGTCTGTCTGACCCACCCCCATGTCCATCCTCAGCAAGTTGTACCGATGTTTCCCCCAAACATAATACATACCAAATTCATTTTCTCTATTTTTTCAGCTACAGTCCGAGTCCAGGTTTGTCATCATCTCTCACTCAAGCAAATGCCAGAACTTCCCACCTGCTTTCTCTCCTTCTCTGGCACTTACAGTCTGGTCTCCACGCAGTCCGAGTCCAGGTTGTCATCGTCTCTCACCCAAACAAATGCCAGAACTTCCCACCTGCTTTCTCTCCTTCTCTGGCACTTACAGTCTGGTCTCCACTTAGCAACAAGAGTGGTATTGTTACACCTAAGCCAGATCCAGGCATTTCCCATGTAAAACCTCCCAGTGGCTTCCCGTTGCTCTTCGGATTAAACTGCACTCTTTACTCTGGCTTTCAAGGCCCTGGAAGCCCACCTCTCGGGCCATGTTTCATGCTTCTTGTGCACTCTGTACCAAACACCGTGCTGCTCTCTCTTTCCTCAAATACTCCAGCCGTGGTCCCACCTTAGGAGCTCTGCCTGGAGTTCTCTTATTCTAGATGGTGGCATAGCTGCTCCTCCCATCACTAGGGTCTCCACCTAAATGAACATCATCTCCTCAAAGAGGCCCTTTCTTAGCATCCACCCCAAAATAGCTGCCAGTCACCTTTACTGCATTAGCTTTTTTGTTTTCACAATAGTACTCTTCACTAACTGATATTTTCTTGTTTGTTTTCTACACACACACATACCCCTCCCTCCAGAATGCTAGAATGTAAACTGCTTGAGCACAGGGACCTGATCTCTCTTGCTCGCTGTATCCTTGGCTCCTCAGATGGTGCCAAGCACCTAGGAGGGACTCAAGAAATATGTGCTGCACTCACTGAATCTCACCTCACAAAAATGAAATCTTCCCTGTCTCTCTACACCAGCCACATCACTGCATGTTCATCTGCTAGCTGGAACCTGGGAGCGCCACATACTTTTCTCCTTTGAGGGTGTCTGGTACCTGGTCCTCTTCCTACTTGTAATAAATGAACCCCCTTTCATGAATTTGTTTTAAGTGATCCCTTAGAAGATATTCACAATCTAAAATCTCTGATAAATATGTCATTTTTAACCTTGAAATAGAGACAGTTTTCTAAAATCGAATTAGTGTGTTCTTCCTGTATTCTTATCGGCAATTGCTTATCTGTACTGGCCTATTCATGCCCATTTATGGAGTCAGGGTGCCACTTGCTAGAAATCTGCGTGGGTTGCCACTCCTGCAGATGATGTACTTCACTCTCACCAGGCTAACAGAAAAACAGAAAAAAATACATATATATATGTATTTATATATATATATGCATATGCTTTACATATATGTATGTATTATATATGTATATGAGGGGTCTTCAAAAAGTTCATGGAAATATTGTATTTTCTTTAAATTATTTTTCCACAAACTGTTTGAACTACCTTCATGTATGTGTATATATATATATAGAGAGAGAGAGAGAGAGAGAGACAGAGACAGAGACAGAGACAGAGAGAGAGCCTGAATCTGTGGTGCTGGTGCCTTCTTAAACTCAAGTGACTCCCTTGCCCCTCCTACTCCCATAGAGGTCCTTAGTCAACTGCTGTACTTTAAAACACTTGGTACAAAGAGACTCCAGCTGGGTCCCTTTTCTCCCCAATCCACAGCAGAAGTCAAGCCCCAAAATGGCTTTTCTAGCCTCTCTAGTCCTACCCCCAGAAAAAGCCCCAGTTAAAGGCACTCGTAGTGCAGACCAAATCCCTCAAAAAATCATCCTATTTTCCCTTCTGATCTTTGTTAACACGGGACTATGCCTCATACACCTCCAGGGGGCACCATTCCCATTGGGCCCCAGGGGGCCTAGCAATTCACTAATAGTACAATGTGAACGGACAGAAAGACCATGCCTCGTATACCTCCAGGGGGCGCCATTCCCATTGGGCCCCAGGGGGCCTAGCAATTCACTAATAGTACAATGTGAACGGACAGAGCTGGGCAGCTGGCCATTCCTGCCCCACCCCTTCTCCTTCTCCCTCTGCTCTTGGCACCTGCTGACCTGCCCAGCTCACTTCCAGTCCTGGCTGTGATCATTTCTTCTACCTGAGTGGGTTTGCTCAGATTGAATACCTGCTCCAACTACCCTGTCCTAGGCACTAACTAGCCATCACAACAGAGGACTTGGTGCCCATCCTGCCCTCCTGCCCAAGATTTCTTTTTCTTCACCTTCTTCACTGTTCCTTCCTGCACTTGCCTGGGTCTCAGCTAACCCCACTCTGCTGTTTCCTCATTTGAGATTTCTGCCTTCTCTCTGACCGGGACTCTCTAGGGCCACTGGAACTTAGTGCTTCAACTTGAGTCTCCTGGTTTTTCAGTTGTACTCCCTGAGAGAATCTTAAAGCATTAGGACTGGGAAATACTAATCAATATTTTGGTTATTGTCATGTTTTCCAAAATTACAAACTCATAAAACCCATTACCATGAGAGTTTCAGAATAGATTGCATCTGCCCCCTACCCAAAAGCCTCTATGTCTGAAATGACAGATCCCTGAAGAATCTTGGCGTTTCTAATTGGCAAGTGTGGGGCTCCCAAGATCACTCAGGCCTCCCCAGTCACTGTTATCCATCCAGATGGTGAACCCAGATTACCTTCAGCCCACAGTTCAGTGTAAAGAAGGTAATTACCAAAGCAATTATTTACCATTCTAATGTTTTACAGTTTCAGCTTTTAATTAAGAGATTCACTGTCCCTGTCTGGAATAATGAAAACCTTTAAAAAGTCGAAGTATTAATTCTAGTTTATTACATTCATCTCCATTTTGTCAGCAGAGGCCGGGGGGAGGGAGTTGCAGGCTGAGGTCCTGGGGAATGACGTGAGCCTAATAAATGGAAGACCATAATTATTGTTAAATGGCCACAGCCAGTCTCATCCATACACTCACTGTCTCATTGCTCATTGTGTTATCCAGTGCAGAATAGCATCTCTTGTTGTTTAAACAAGGAGCCCCCACTTCACAAAATGATGCAAGGCGTGTGGCAGCACATACCTTCAGCAATGCTCAGTACTCCTTGAAGTACCTACTGTGTGACTTGAACATGTCCTCAGTGAGCTTGTGGCCTTCCACGTCCACACTGCGTGTCCTCAGAGCAGCGTGTGAGTATTTTAGGGAAGATGCGAGGGTGAACCGAGCCTGACACAAGAGAAATCGCAGCCTTTACAAACCTGTCCCTGACTCAAAGACTCTGCTTTTGTTGGAAGTTGGTTACTTCTTTCCTGTTTCTCTTGTTAATGAAAAACATTACATTTTGAAATTGATTAAAGTTAAAACACATAATTTTTCACTCTAGCAATTTATTATGTTTACCCGAATTTACAGATTCATATTATGCTGTTCAGTACCACATAAAAACCCACTCAGTATAATACATACCATCCAAGTCACATCCAGCCTGTTTAAAATGACTTGAAGGTGAAAAGGCAAACAACTTTTAGATGATTTGATTGAATTAACACCAACATTATTGTTCTGTTGACTCTTTCTTGTCCATTGATTTTTAAAAGCCTTTAACTTTCTTGCCATCCGTTAAGACAAATCAGGACAAGAAAATGCTGTTGGGTGTTGCTGCATTTGTGTGTGTGGAAAAAAATTATATATATTCTGAAACAAGATTGGTTAGAAGGTAGTTTCTCATCCTTTGCTGTAAACAACTTCTTTGCTTTTGACTTTTGAGGTTAACAGCAATGGTGACCTTTGAATTATTGTGTGGACACTTGAATCAGTAACAAGTGAAGCCAAATAGTGATTTGTAGATGATGCTATCTCTTATTTAAGATGAAAGTTAGGTGAGATAGAATTTTACATACTCTCATATTTTTCAGTCCTTAATTCTCTTTATTTGTAGAACTAATAGATAAAAGCAACTGAATCAAAGCAAGAAAGGAAGAGCAAAATATTTTCTGTTGAATTAACAGTGAACAATTTTTAAGCAGTAGAACCATTTATATTATCGAAATAGCAATGAACGAGAAACCTGAGATCTGGCCTGGACTGATGTCATTCAACATCATGATATAATGAAAGTCTCGTCTTAAAGAAAACCACAGTATTGCTTTCAGTTAAGCAGTGGTGTTTCTCCTAATGAGGCTTCATCTTTTGTAGGGGCAGTTCATCCCTACACTACTAAAATGAATGGTATCTTTTTCTTTACACTGAAGTAAGGTTTGAGTGTACAGGGTGGGAATCTACTCATTGGCCACTGGCACTGAAAGAAAATTCCACTATGGTCAGTCTCTTGACTTGATGAAAGATGTACTTTTTTTTTTTTAACCATTTGCTCTTTTCCACCCTCTTTAACAACACCCTTATTGAAACCTGAAATTGCCTTCATTTTGGAAACACTGTTAATTCACATTATGAGTCCGGAGAAGTTTTAGTTTACCCCACTAGAATAATGAAAGAAATGGGAAACAGACAACAGCCACCCATGTGACATTCTCTAAATTTTCCTGTGGATTTCTAAATTTCAGTGCTAGTGAAAAAGAAGGTTGCAGCAAGACATACAGTAAATGAAGATATTATGTATTAGGGAAGGACTGAGTCTGTCACTTTGACGGATTGTGAGGCGAAGAGCAGATTAACAGATTACTCATAGTCAGAAGGCAGCTTGGTGTGAAAAATGTGCAGGAAATGATAAGTGCAAGTTTGTGCTGATTTAATGATATTTTTAAACTACAATAACACTCTGGTAGTATAATATAATAAAGCACTTGGTTTGCATTTTTAAATCAGCAACATATTTCCAGTTTGACCTTAAAAACATTTTGGACCATTCTCTACTAAAACATGCAGCTTTCAAATTAGAAAAAGATACCATCTAAAGTAATACAGCAATACCCTAAAAGAAAGTATCATTGGTTTTTAAAATCAGTTTGTAATTACAAAATTTAATTATGTTTTAAGCATACTAATACCACATGTACCTTTTCTTCAGGCATTTAAATCACTTACAAGAAATTGTTATCTTCTAACATCCATTTCCAGTGAAATGCTACAAAGATGCCATTGATTTTTCGTCTTATTTTCATTGTCAGTTTTGAGTTTTTTAGTTGACATCATGGACTCTTTATGAGTAAAATTACTATATTTTCCCACTGATAGTGAATGAAAGTAGTTCAAACTTGATTTCAGTACTCTGAGTCACATCAAAAAATAAGATGAATTACATGTTTTATTTTGTATTATTACAAATATTTATCAGAAAGCAAAACTTTTTAAGAAGCTTATATTTTTATACAAATAAAGTCAAGATTTGAGTAGCACACTTTTAGTTAATTTGACAGTGTTGGACTTGCATTGCCAAGAATATTCAGAATAAAATTTCTATGATGCATTTTAAAAGTTTTTATTTTTTTATTTTTATTTTTTTTAAGAAAATGCAGTTTTATTAATATTATGTTTTTACATTCTAGCATGTTGTTGGAGAGCAGTTGGGAGGGCTGGAGAGAAGGGAAAGGGGAAGGAAATGTGATGGAAGAAGGAGGGAGGAGGAAGGGTGGGATTGAGGCCTGTGGCACCCCCTCATTCCCATAGAGGAGACTGGGGGGCTCCCAGTGGTGGCTTGGCCATTTCCAGGCTGAGTGCAGATGTCAGGGGGGTGTGGAAAAGCCCTCACCCCCCACCATCCCAGCTCAGGAACCCAGGGTCCTTCCTGCTGTGTCTTGGTGGTCACCACTGGCCTGGTTGTACGTTTCAGGGGGGCATGACCAAGGCCCGAGGCCCCCCTCCGCCCCTGCTTGGGAGAGCCCAGGGCACTTCCTGCGGCAGCTCTGTGGTCACCACTGGGCTGGCTGTGGGTGTTGGGGAGGCTGGCCAAGGCCTGAGGCCTCCACTGCCCTGGCTGGGAGAGCCCAGGGCACTTCCTGTAGGGGCTCGGAGGTCTCTGCTGGGCTGGCTGCAAGTCACATCCAGCCTGTTTAAAATGACTTGAAGGTGAAAAGGCAAACAACTTTTAGATGATTTGATTGAATTAACACCAACATTATTGTTCTGTTGACTCTTTCTTGTCCATTGATTTTTAAAAGCCTTTAACTTTCTTGCCATCCGTTAAGACAAATCAGGACAAGAAAATGCTGTTGGGTGTTGCTGCATTTGTGTGTGTGGAAAAAAATTATATATATTCTGAAACAAGATTGGTTAGAAGGTAGTTTCTCATCCTTTGCTGTAAACAACTTCTTTGCTTTTGACTTTTGAGGTTAACAGCAATGGTGACCTTTGAATTATTGTGTGGACACTTGAATCAGTAACAAGTGAAGCCAAATAGTGATTTGTAGATGATGCTATCTCTTATTTAAGATGAAAGTTAGGTGAGATAGAATTTTACATACTCTCATATTTTTCAGTCCTTAATTCTCTTTATTTGTA
>NW_007731744.1:133620-137036 GCF_000696425.1 Galeopterus variegatus
CCAGTCCTTCTGCGTGTTATAGGAGTTCTTTGGTGAAATGAGACTTTACTAGTTAATATGAAGCTTTGTCTCTGGTTGCAGGTACTTTGTTTTTTCTTTCAGTTCTGTGTTGGATTTTTTTTTGCTGTTCCCACCATTTAAACTCTGCGCTGGAACTAATTTGTTGTGCTCTGCTTACTTCTAAATGGGGGAACTGTGGGGACCAGCACTTGAGCTGTGTGGTTGAGCTAGATTGCTGCTTTGCTACTGATTCCTTAGGGAAAGCTTTTAGTGCAACTCAGGTTTTAATGGTTGACTTTATAGGTATTTCCAGCCCTCAAGAGATCTGAAACTCTGGCCTGAGTCTTTTCATCAAACTGCACCCCATACAATTCTGTATTCCTTATCAGTCTCCTTAGAGTGGTCATTCGCTGATAGGGATCAGCTGTACTTGCTGTGCCCCAGCGTTCCTCCCATGGGCCCTCTCCTCCACCGCCTGTGCTGCAAACGCTTCCCATGGGACAGGCCATGCTTCAGTCCTTTGCAATGACTCACTGGCCTCTGAGTGGCTCCTTTTCTTCAGTTGTTGTGGCTACTCGCTCCTGTGTGAGTCCACTGGAACCCTATTAGTGGTCTTGCTAGCCTGGGGGTTGCCACAGCCCTCTTCTCCCCTGCTGCCTCCAAGCAACTTCATCTGGAGGGCACAGCTGTGACTTTTGCTGGCTTCTGCTCTGTGCACTAAGCAGCTCCAGCCTGTGGGAGGCTGGGACTCGAAATGGTCTGAGTGGTTTTTTTTTTCTCATCATGGCTTCTCCTGCCTTCATGCTCTCTGTAGGTCTCTCCTCCTCCTCCTCTGAGCTATAGCAGCCCCAGCTTAGCTGTCGGTCCTTTTCTATAGTTGTAAATTGGTTGATTTGTGGGAGAGAGTAATGCTGGGGACTGTCTATTCTACCATCGTGACTGGAAGTCCATTTGAATAGTTTTTATTCGAACGTCTTAATATTCAGAACCTAAGGTAAGGTTTAGGTTGTTTTTGTTAAAGCAAAATTAGTATCATTTAACATGGCAAGTCCTTTTAATTCACTTCAGGTGAGGACTGATGATGTCATCATCTCAGAGCTACTGCATCAGCATCATTCCAGGTGCTGTGAATTGGAGTGTAATCACCAGTTGTTGAAACTCCGGAGAGGGGTTCTGTTCCGTATAATAATTGATTTTGAGTCCAGAGAGTTTGTTGATGTTCACCTGTCCAGGACACTACTGTTTCCAAAGCATCTGGTCTTTGTAAAATTTCTTGATCAATTATAAATCTTTTGTTTAGAAATAGGATATCTCATCCAAGTTACAAACACTCTGTTTAAGGCTGAGAGAATTTAGAGAACTGTTTTTGTAGAGAAGATATTATATCCCCCTTTATGATCAAAGCATTCCTTATAAAAGCATTGACGATCAATATTTTGACTGAAAAGGTCTTACTTTTCTTTGTATAAATCCCTTGGCACTGGGAAGGCTGATTCCCAGGTTATGTCCTGTCCCACATCAGGGGGAAAGATGAAGCAGCAGTTAGTCCAAATTACAGCAACATGAAGAGGGGTCAGCAACTTAGAAGAGACATGCTATCTTATAACCAAAGTTTTAAATTATATCCTGTTATAAAGAGAGAAAGTTAATTTTTATTGAACTTATAAAAGTAGCCACATTTTCATAATAATCATAAAGATACTTCAAGTTATTAAATTTTGGGGGGATTAAACAGGGAGAAAACAAATGCTTTTATCTCTGTTTTAAATGATATTTTACCAACTGTTATTAGTAATAGATAGCTTAAGAGAGAGAGTTTTCTTAAATCTGGAAAACAAGACATTTAAGAGAACCAGCAGTGTTTTAAAATAAGGAAATCATAAAAACCCATAATTCTTTTTAATTAGTTCATTAATTAACTTTTGTTGTTTTGACCTTGGTTAGTAATTTTACAAACCCATCAGTTTCTTCATTAGAATTTTGGAAATTTAGTTTAAAGGTATGAACTCAAAGTTTGTCAGGAAATTGTACCTATCAGAGTATTTTCGTGAAATATTTGAAGACATAACATTTTAAAATTATAATTAAACCAAGATTATGACCAGTAGCATTTATATCAAGACACAGATTTTTAAGAACCTTACAAGATTTTGGAACACATATTAATAACATCTCAATACTGACAATGCTTTCCCATATAGTCTAATTTATCAAATAAGCCAATTAGTTTTGATACATCTTTTATATATCCTTTGAGAAGCTCCAGGGCCCTTGGAACTCCTCAAAGTTAGTTTAAACCAAAAGGTTGAGTTTTCAGAATTTTAGTATTGGGAAGTTTGTCAAATAATAAAGGCTTGAAACACTTAGTTGATTAAGATCACAAATTACTAAAAAAAACCAAAGTGACAAAGGATTTCAAAGGAAGAGAACACAAGAAATTATCATGCACAACTTAAAAGACCTCTAGAAAAGACAAATGTAATCCAGTTTGATTAGTAAACCCAGGCAACGATGTGTGCTGATAAGAACATTTTTATGCATTCAGGTTGGTAAATAGGCGTCCATTTGTCAGAGCAAATAACATAAAGCCCAGTTTGAGTCTTGGCTATTTTTACCAAATAAATATTTATGGTTTCCCAGGAAAAAACTTGGTGTATAAAATCTGTACCCTTATCAGATAATGTTAACTAAGGCCTATGATACATTGGGCATAGGTCCCCTTACACTAGCCATCCTGGGTCCCAGGTTTCCACATGGCATTTAGAGCCATGTGGAATCCAGAGAGGCCATGTGGAGCAAAGATAATGTCTAAAAGATATTGTTTCTCCCAGCATGGCCAGGAGGCAGAGCTGAGGCGTATTGACCTTAAGACAAATTTAGGCAAAAGTTTTAAATCAAATTTTGAAGATATATTTATTTTATCCAAACTTTAGAAAATTAAAGTCACATGAACTTGAAAAGTATACTTATTCATTTAATGAGCATGCATTAATTATAAGCCAATTTGGTACAATGCAGACTATATAAACACACATACAAACATGAACATGTAGACATAACATACAACTTACATATGTATATATACAGACATAAACAACAAAAACAAATAAGGATCTTATAGGTTTTGTTTAAAATGTAGTAAAAAAAAAAAACCCACTAACATAAGAGGACAGTCAGGTTTAGATTCTGTTTCTAAAGAATATTAGAGCTTATCGGTGAGGCCTCACCCTGTTTTAAAGAAAGCAAGGTAACAAATTTACATTGTAAAGCAGGGTATGCAAGCCTTTTCAAGAAAATGCAGAGATGGGCCAGCCCAGTGGCGCACTGCTACAGTGCGCCGCTTGGGAGCGCTGCGGCGCTCCCGCCGAGGGTTCGGGTCCCACATACAGACCCGCCCCCCACTGGCTGAGCGCGGG
>NW_007731744.1:137942-161864 GCF_000696425.1 Galeopterus variegatus
CCGTTGCCGGTCCCGGTCCGGGTCGGGGGCAACACTGAGGGTTGCGGTCCGTTGCCGGTCCCGGTCCGGTACGGGCGCAACACTGAGGGTTGCGATCCGTTGCCGGTCACAAAAAAAGACAAAAAGGAAAAAAAAAAGAAAGAAAATGCAGAGATTTTCTTCTTTGTAAGAAAATAGCATAGAACTTTACCATACGATTATGTGCAGAAATACATAGATGAGTCTAGAAGAAAATTTAGAAGCCTGTTCAAGATAACCAGCCGGATACCAGAAAATTTGAGAACATCTTGTTAAACAGGTAGATTTTAATCTAGTTTTTGTTTCTCAAATGGGTTACTGAACTTAAGAGCTGAGCTAATGAAAGCCATTTGACTGTTGAGGATTTTAGGAGAAGAGCAGTAGACCCAAAAAGAAATCTGGTTGGCACCACGGCTGCTCCTCTCATGAAACCCCAGAGTCAAGAAAAGAACCACTGCTTTTAAGAGAGAAGAAAAGCATTGTGCAGATAAGAAAGAAAAACATGCTCAAACGATACCAACATTGCAAAGAAATATTAACTTCTTTTACTTTAGATTGTCTAAGCAGAGATTTTCTTCTTTTTAAGAAAATAGCATAGAACTTTACCATACGATTATGTGCAGAAATACATAGATGAGTCTAGAAGAAAATTTAGAAGCCTGTTCAAGATAACCAGCCGGATACCAGAAAATTTGAGAACATCTTGTTAAACAGGTAGATTTTAATCTAGTTTTTGTTTCTCAAATGGGTTACTGAACTTAAGAGCTGAGCTAATGAAAGCCATTTGACTGTTGAGGATTTTAGGAGAAGAGCAGTAGACCCAAAAAGAAATCTGGTTGGCACCACGGCTGCTCCTCTCATGAAACCCCAGAGTCAAGAAAAGAACCACTGCTTTTAAGAGAGAAGAAAAGCATTGTGCAGATAAGAAAGAAAAACATGCTCAAACGATACCAACATTGCAAAGAAATATTAACTTCTTTTACTTTAGATTGTCTAATTTAAAGTTCTCTCAGTCACTGGCAAAGATTAAGTTTTATCCTTTTTCAGTGACATAAACATGTCTTTGCCTTTTGTTAAGGTCTTGGATAGGTCTCAGAGCAACTTGACATAGATTCCAAGTTTTTAAGTGGGAAGCCTTAATGAGATCCATTGCATAACTTACCAGTGACCAATTCGTTCCCAAATTCTTATGTTAAGGCTCCCTTTCTTGAGGTATCAAGGACATGGTTGTTTAATATCCACTAACGTTCAGTTACTTTACAGCCCCCTGCTTTAAAGAGACATTGGAGTTGTAATGTATGTTCATTCCCCCCTTTTGTTAATGAATTATTCATATTTTAAAAGTAAAAAGAAGGGAAAAATACCTTCAGGGTTGAAAAGACCTAACTTGACCTGCCGCAGGTGTGCGCCCCTAACCAAGAACCACCTGTAATCCCCCCTTTACCAGGGTGAGTCTCCCTCACAGGGACCTCCCTTTTGATGGGATGAGTAGTGGACGTCCTTTTCCTTTCCTCTCCAAGGCTTGGCAGGTCAGTCTCTGATCTGTGGAGCAAGAACTCCTCACACAGGGCACCATTTTGTTGCTTTGCCTCACGTGGATTTATCACCTCTCTTCCCCTGGGTGACGGAGCTACAAAAAGGATTACTCAAAGCCCATTTCTTCTGAGCAGTGAGAGACCCTGAAGGGGTTAATTTCCAAAGGAAGGAATGCCTCTCTCTTGAGGGTTCTGGGAAATTAACCCCTTCGGTGTCTCTCACTGCTCAGAAGAAATGGGCTTTGAGTAATCCTTTTTGCAGCTCCATCACCCAGGGGAANGTTCTGGGAAATTAACCCCTTCGGGGTCTCTCACTGCTCAGAAGAAATGGGCTTTGAGTAACCCTTTTTGCGGCTCAGTCACCCAGGGGAAGAGAGGTGATAAATCCATGTGAGGCAAAGTAACATGTTTCATATTATCTTCTCTCAGTTTGCCAATGACAGCTTTGCATAATTAGGTATTATGAAACTTGCACAGTAGTAGAATATTACATTTACTGTCTAAACACTTATATCTAATCCAAGTACAAATAAATATACAAAGATGGCATGTCCAGGGCTTGAATCCCAGACATGATTATGGTTCAAGTTATGTTTTACATATACAGTGAAGACTTTTACCAGAATTCAGCATGTTTTGTACATTTCTACTCTTCTAACATTAATACTCTCAATGCATGGTAAGTAAACAAGCTAACATAAAGAGGTAGTCAATATTCTTTTTGGTAGAAATTATGAAATGTATGCAGCAAAGATTATTTGCATGTTTTCTGGCTTTCTTGAATATTTATTGTCTGCAGTAGTTACCACCACTGTTTGCCAAATTGTCCCAGCTCTCCAGATTCCAAGCACATGGTTGGATTGCACCTCTAAGTCCCCTTGTTTTGGGGTGGGGCCAACTAGCCCAACTACTTCTAGCCAATGAATTAAAAGCAAAATGGCCTATGTTATTACTTGTCTAGAGCATTTATTTGCAGGTGAGAAAGCCTCCAGATTCCCCTCCTCTGACACTGTAACCAGAAACATTCGAGATGGTGGTGGTTCTGTCAGCCTGCTCACTAAATGACTGTGGTGAACAGAGTTCCACTGATGATCTGTTATGCACACTTAACATGAGCAAGAAATAAACCTTTTTTTGTTTTTAAGCCACTGAGATTTAGGGGTTGTTTGTTACCAAGCATATCCTATCCTTATCTGACTGATGCAGTTACTGGCTGTGACATTGAATAGATTTCATCATTGGAAATATGGTGTTTCATATACTTTCATATTTGGAGGTTAGAAATAGGTTAAGATGTTGAGCTCAGTATGCAATTCATTGGCATAAACACTCAACCCCTTGTATCTGTGGGTTCTGTGTCTGTGGATTCAACCAATCATGGATCAAAAATATTTGGGAAAAATAGTCCACAAAGTTCTAAAAAGCATAATTTGAATTTGCCACATGCCAAGTACTACACTGGAACCACTCAAATGAAGTGATGTGTAGGCACTGCATTAGGTATCATAAATAATCTAGAGATGACTTAAAATATATGGAATCATGTGCATAGGTTATATGCAAATACTATGCCATTTTATGTAAGGGACTGGAGCATCCTCAGATTTTGGTTTGGGGAGGACATGGAACCAATCCCCCATGGGTACCAAGGAATAACTATAGTAGAATAAGTGGTTTTAGGAGGTGGTATAGTGCACTGGTTAAAAGCATGGCCTCTGGAATCGAAATGCCAGGTTTGTATCTTTAAGAAATTATCTAACCCTCTCCAAGCCTCAATTAAACTATCTAAAAATAGGGAGTGTATTTTACTGCCTGTTTTATAGTGTTATTGCCAAGATTAAATGAGAAAACACAAGAAGAGTTTTGCACAGGGCCTGGCATATGTATTTTCATTGAATGGTAGGCAGTGATGGTAGTGGTGGTAGGGATATTAATAATAATGTTAGGAATAAGTTTTCTGCAAAAAAGATCATGCTTGAAGGAATCAGAGAATCTTAGAAAGTTTGAACAACTTATAGAGATGCTTGATTAAAACATCTAAGCAACTCTTCAAACTCTACACATCTTCGCCAGGGAAACAGGCTCGGTGCAGCATAAGATAGTCCGTTCCATTATCGGGTAACTCCAACAATGGGAAATCTTCCTTATACTGAGCTGACATAGGCTTCCCTATAACTTCTCCCCATAGATCCTAGTTCTTTCCAGAACAGTAAGTTAGTTCACATAATACCTCTTGAAATGTTTTAATATCACTTCTGGGTTGTTCCATTTTCTCCTCCAGTGTCTCACATTTTCTCACTCCAGCCTCAAGTCCACTTTGCCATTTCTGGTCCTTGTACAGTACTAATCACCTTCCTTTGGACACCTTTGAGTTTATCAAATTGATGTTCTCTAAACTGAACAAAGTAATCTAGATATAATCCAAACAGTTTGGACAACATTTATTCATTTTAACCATATATATTTTAACATATTCATAAAAGTCATTGAGCTATAAATGTTATTTTGTTACTTAAGTTTTTTACTCAATACCATGTTTTTAAGATCTTTCCTTGGATACATTTAAACTATTGACCAAGACCCTGTGTATATTAGTGTAGCTTGAATCATGTTAATATTTTTAGTTCCCACATCCAACTAATGGCTTACCTTTGGCTTTTGGTCAACTAAAACTATCACCATCTTTCTACTGGAGTATTGCCTCCTGAGTAGTGACCATTTATCCACATGTGCATGTCACCACAAACCATACCCATTCCTCATGGAGTAGCTGGTAGCTTTTCTAATCTGAATCGGACACCCATCAGTGGCTTCTCATTGCTCTTGGCTAACGACCACAATCTTTCAATGGCCTGCAAGGCTTGAGTAAGTTGGCCCAGGCCTACTAGCCCAACCTTATTTTGCATGATTTTCCCTCTGGAGATTTGTGCATTAGCCACAACTGGCCTCCTTTCCTTTTCTCAAATCTGCCTGCCTCAGGCGCTTTCCCCATTATTCCCTCATCCTGGAACACTTTCTTCCTCCCATGGCCTCCACTTAGTCTGGATAAGACCTATTCATTCATTAGACTTCCTCTCAAGCATCACTTCCTCTAGGGAGCGCTCAAGTTCATGTCTTCTCATAGCACCATTTAACTTTACAGCTTTTATACATTTTTGTGAGATTATCCGATTGATGTTTGTCTCACCCTCTGCACTGTAAGCTTTAAGAAGACAGGAACTCTGCTTCTGCCCACCATTGCATTTTGTGCAGGGACATGACGGGATCTTGGTAAACACTTGTGAAATAAATATTGGTTTCTAAACCATTTTTCTTGACTATCAAGATCATTCTGAATCTCTATTCTTTCAACCCAAGGTCTTCAACAAATTTGAAAAGCATGCTCACTGTGTCCACAGGACCTTTATTACAACCTTAGATAAAGCATAGCTGAAGAGTTCTTTGGTCCTTCATCTTCCAAATTTTACATCATTTTAAGATTGATCAGTAAGTGATATGATGAATCTAAATTATTTTAATTTACAAACAGTCCAATGCTATCATACATTTGATGCATGATAATTCAGTCACTAGCATATTATTTCTGGGACGTTATAATTCACACTCATATTCAGCTATCCCTCATCATTTGTCCAAGGCAGACATCTCTGGTGCATCATAATCCTCTTGCCCACTGACACCAATGTAAACTTAAAATCCTCTCAAGAACATACTCCAGTCAGTACTACCAATCAGAATTAGCATGTGATTTATAACCTGTTTTCTTCTTGAGCTAGAATTTCCATTATTCATTTAATAGACTAGGTTATTGAAGGGAACTTATTCCTACCCCTACGTGACACTCCCTTACCCTGGAGTTATCATTTTGCTAATCTCTCCTAATCTAAAAGGCATCCACCCTCTTCTGTAAAACCTTACTTGACTGAAGTGAGATTAGGTCTGTTCCTTCTCCACAACTCTGCTTCAGGTCTGCACATCAACTTTGATTAAAATCTTACTATATTAAATGACAGGCATGATATATTTTTAAATGAATTAATATGATGTCTACCTCTGGCGATGGCAGACTTGATTGTTTCCCACTAAACTTGCCTCTGAGAACAACCAGAAAAGCCAGATGAAATATGAAACTCATCTGATGAAAGCTATTGGAAAGCTTCCAAGGCAATGAGGATTCACAGGGCCTTGATCCAGGAGAGAAGGGAAGCCAGGAGAGGTAGCCTTGCACGTTGTGCCACTTTTCTCAAGAAAAATGCCAATTCAGAAAGCAGCCGTTAAGGGGCTGAGTTGCTGAACATAGCCTTTGATGCCTCGTGAGCTTGAGGGACAAAATTGGAGTTCAGGATCCATGAAGAGATAGAGTCATAGTAAGTTCCAAAATACTACACCTTAGGTAAGAGAGTGAACCAGAAATAGACCAGCTCTCTGGAGGATTAAAGACGCATTTTGAATCATCCTAATTATTGATTGGATTAGAGCACTCTTACCCTACCCTAATTGCCAGCCTGAAGCAAAGGAATCCCATCTGGAGGAAGAAAATATTTAGAGCAGCAGTCCAATTGGAATAGAAGGCAAACCATATATATTATTTTTAATTTTGTAGTAACCATATTTTAAAAAGTAAAAAATAGGTAAAATTAATTTTAATAATTTATTTTTTTAACCCACTACATATATCCAAAATACTGTCATTTTAACATGTAATTGTTGGAAAGAAAACTTTTTCTCTACCAACTTAGGTTTGAGTGATCAGGATGTGGGAATTAATTGGCCACAGACAAATTAGCAGGAGAAATGGTTTATTACACATGCATATGGGAGCATTCTATAAGGCATGGTTCCTCAAACAGCCAGGGTAAGGGTTTATATATCAGCTTAACAGGAGGTGGGGCGGTGGGGGAAAGTAGGGCTTCAATAGGAAAGGATGGAAGATTCCAATAAAGCTTATTTACTCAATTTCTTGGAATGTCAGTTGCCTCCCTCACTGGAGATTTCTCTGGAGGGGAGGTTTGTAGCAGCCACTCTCAGAAGGCTCTGTTGTAGTTAGATTAGGGAAATTCAGATAAGATTTCTTTCTGCATCTGCAGCTTGTCCAAACGTTTTCATTTCAAAGTAGTCTCTATGCCATTCTAGTTGGTTGGTCCCTTCAGAATCAATATAAAATATTATAAATGAGATAGCCTTGAAATCCAGTGTGTGTTTTAAACTTACAGCCCATTTCAATTCAGATTAACCTCATTTTAAGTGCTCAGTAGTCACAAGCTTGTGGCTTATGATTATCATATCGGACAATGCAGTTCTAGAAGATAACATTGAAGAAGAGCTTCATGACCTTGTGATAGGAAAAGACTTCTTTTTAAAAAAAATTCTAACTATATATATTTGTGGGGTACAGTGTGTTGTTTCAGTACATACATATTTTATACAATGATTCACTTAGGGTAGACAGCATACCCATCACCGAAACATTTATCTCTTTTTGTGGTGATTCAAGATCCTTTTTTCTAGCTATTTAGATATATACAATATAATATCATTAGCTCTAGTCAACCTAAAACACCAGAATTTATTCTTCCTATCTACCTGTAACTTTGTAATCCACCTCTTCTCCTGCCCCCACCCTAGGAAAGATTTCTCGAACAAATCTTAAATTTCACTAACCATAAAGGAAAATATTGAAAAATTGGACTATATTAAAATAGGAACTTATTGAAGGACACCATTTAAGAAGATATAAAGACATGCCACAGAGTGGAAGAAGGTATCTGCAACACAGGAAGAACTAGTGTCCAGAACAGATAAAGAGCCACAAATCAGTGAGAAAAAAGAGGCAACCCAAAAGAAAGCAAAAATGGCCAAGAGATTTGAACAGGCATTCCAGAAAAGATGTCCAAATGGCCAGTAAACATATGAAAATGTGAGGAGGGAGGATAGGGTGAGGGTGGTTGATAGATACAAAATTGTAGCTAGATAAGAAGAATAAGATCTAGTGTTCTCTAGCACTCGGGAGACTACAGTTAACAACAATCTGTATAATTTAAAATAGCCAGTAGAAAGATTTGCGAATGTTCCCAACACAAAGAAATGACAAATGACTGAGGTGATAAATATGCTAATAACCCTGATATGACCATTGCACACTGTATAAGTGTACCCAAATACCACATTGTACTCCATAAGTATATATAATTATCATGGGTGAATTAAGGAAAAATAAATTAAAAAGAAAATAATTCAGAGACAGAAGTAGATTGGAGGTTACCAGAAACCAGGGAGAAGGAATAATGAGAAGTTATTGTTTAATGGGTACAGAGTTTATGTTTAGGATAATAAAAAAAGTTTTGGAAATAGATAGAAGTGATGGTTATACAACATTGTAAATGTAATTAATTACATGAAATTGTATGTTTAAAAATAGTTAAAATGCGAATGTTATATATATATTGCCATAATAAAAAAATAAAGCAAAAAATATATAAAAATGTGCATGAACTCATTAAACATCAGAGGAATGTAAATCAAAATTACACTGTGATTCCACTAGACCCCATCACAATGGCTAAGATGTAAATTACTGATTTTGTTAAGGATATGGAGCAACTAAAATGCTTACACACTGCTGGTGGGAGTATAAATTGGTATAACTACTCTAGAAAACAGTTGTGGCAGCATCTACACAAGCTGAACATACCATATCTTTTTACCCAACAATTACCCTCCTATATATATAGCCAGTAGAATGCATACATATGTTCATCCAAAATCATATATAAATTATGAGGATCCACTCCAGCCACCAGAATTGGTATAAAGTTTATTTTAAAGTGAAAGCATTTGAACCACCAAAGAAGCAGAAAGGATTATCTGAACTAAAGCAGAGCCTCCTGAAAACACAGCTGCCATTAAGCCCTCTCTGAAGGAGTTTCAGCTGCAAATTCAGCTTCCATGGAAATAGACCGCCCATTACCATGAACATCAAAAAGCCCGATAGAACCTTCTATACTTTTCCATTGAAGCCCTAAAACACACCACCTTTGTTAAGTTGGTATATAGACCTTTATCTCTGGATATTCTTTGAGTTATTCATTACTAAGCAATTCCCCGATGCACTGTAAGTAAACTTTGTCTTTTCTCCTGTTACTTTGTCTATTGTCAGCTGATTTGCATGCTTCCAACTACTGGACCCAAGTTGGAAGAGGAAGAAGTTTTCCCTCCTATGTAAACACATTCATGATAGCCCCAAACGGGAAACAAACCATTCTCCTTCAGTGGTAGAAGGGATAAGTAAATTGTGATATATTCACAGAGTGGAATACTACTTACGCTCAAAAACATAGATGAATTTTAGCAAGGTAATATTCGGGGAAAGAAGCTAGATAGCTGAGGAGTACATATTGTATGATTCCATTCATATGCTTAGAATTCAGTAACAGGCAAATTGATCCATAGTGTTAGAAGTGACCTTTGTGTTAGAAGGACTACCTTTGGGAAGAAGAAAGTGTAGTGATTCAGAAGAGGAGGAAGGGAAGCTTCTGTCTCTCTTGACCTAGGTGGTGGTTACACTTCACTTCGGAATCATTCATTGAGCTGTACATTTATTATTTGTGCACTTTTCTATGTATATGTTATACTTCAATAAGAGTTTACTAATGAGAATCATTGATATAATTCTTAGTCTGTCAGTTTGCGCTTTCTGATATTTCAATGTTTCTGCTTTTTTTAAATTTAGCATGTAAGCTTTCCGTAAAATGAGGTCCATATTTAAGTTCAATAGCAGCTGGAGTAACACCATGAATGATTATGATGATGATGGTAGCTTGGCAGCTTGAAAGAATTATTGCCCTGGCAGGCCCAATTTACTCACAGAAATGGTACAAGCAACAAAAGAGTTCTGATTATTTCCTCCCAGCATTTTAAAAATAGCATTTTACCACTATATCTGTTCAAAAGTCCGTTTATCACCCACATCAGCATTCTATCACAATATTTTTTATTAACTAAAATGATGTTACAATTAACACACCCTGCAACTGCTGGGAAATAAATTTAGTCAACTAAATATCCTGTCAACTTTCTCCAGTTCTTTATTTTCTTGTGCAACCAGCTACACTAAATTAAATTGTCGTTCACCTTACAGAACTTTTGTTTTAGCATATCATTGTTTTATTTGACTACTGAACACAAAGGTATAACCAAACTTTGAGTAGAAAATGGAAATCAGTACATAAATATGATATCTGATAATCTGACACACCTAATGATGAAAATGATACCCTGTAGTTATTCTTTATAAAAGCCCAGAAAACTAAATTAAAGCATTAAATTAAATCCCACCTACTCTTTCTGCACCATTACGTCTCATCTTTCCTCAGAAAGGTTTAGATGGGTTTATTTTGCATTCTAATTTTAGGCAGTTGTTCTCTAGTTAAAGTTTAAAAAGGCTGCAAAGTTTTCTGCTCTTGATTTGCTAATGACTTTATTACAAAGCATATAACAGGCAGTTATAACTCTTAAGAAGGTGTTATATAAAGTTGCTTAAAAGTGAATCTTTTTCTGTAATTTCAATAATAACTACTAGCCCTGTTGCTGTGTGGTGATTTTTACTGTGTGGCACTGTGCGGTGAGAGTTTTCTTATATTATTTATATAATCCCTGCCACAACCCAGTAGGATCATTTCTATTATTTACATATTCCAATTGAGGAAACAGAGGCACAGAGTTTGGCCCAAAGGTTGCAAGACTAAAAGTGAACAGATCAAAGTAGGGGTTAAATCATTTGCAAGCTTACATGCAGACCCTCTCCTGGCGCCAGAGTATTTTAGCACCAGTGTGCTAATTCATTTACTTAGGGTCCCTGCTTCCTCCAGTCTTCCATTTGTTTTAAAGGAGTAGTTTCCCAGGAGGGAAGGGAAACTCTGGCATGCACAGGGAGGGGGAATTGGGCTATGTCTAGCATTTACTCTACAATTGTCCTTAAGTTAATGGCTAACTGAAATCTTCTGCTTGGTCTTAGTTACCCCAATGATGGCCATTTTCTGGCTGAGGTCCCTTTCAGTTCTGCTTCTCATTGTGTGCTCAGAATTGGTCTGTGTACAATGAGTTGGAGTGTTTTTGAGAACCTATCACCTTCACTCTGCTAGAGCTGTTACTATGAAATACTCATTAAATCTTCTTTTAAATGACTTTTACAGCACTTTTTTTGCTATTTGAAGTAATATTCCTTCTTTGTATATTTATTTATTGTCAGTCTTCACCTCTAGATTGCAATCCATGTGAGCAGGGACTCTGTGTGTCTTGGGCACCACTCTGTCGTCAATACCAAGAACAGAAGTAAAAGGTGGCATAGAGCTGGCGTTCAAGTGTCTTTTTCATGTTCCTCAAAGATATTGTCAGGAAGGAAGTATAATTTTACTCAATCCCCATGAGTACTTAATTGGGACTGACCCCTGTAACAAAAGATAAATTAAAAAGAGAAAAACAAACAAGTTTGTTAACATGTGCAGCATGTATCATGTGGGAGAAATCTCAGTAAAAGGTAACTCAAAGCAATGTCTGAGAACTTTGGCTTAGATAGCATCTTCACCAAAGAGCAATACTTTTGTGGAAAAATGACAGGACAAAGAAAAGTGGTTTTAGGTTTCCTAGGGCCAGAAACTATGAGAAGGTAAATATATGGGAGGAAACTAATGCAGTAGGTTTGTTTGCAAATTCCTCCGGTGCTGCCTCTGGGCTGATAAGACTCTAGAGTTATCTTCTGTAAAGGAGAATTTATATCCTGCCTTTAGGCAGAAAAAGGGAAGGATAAAGAGAGCTTTTTCTGTGTGTGCTGCTTCTTAATTGCGTTCAGCTCAAAAATAATTTTTATGTCAAAGAGGCATATTTTGGGATGACATATTCTGTTTTCCTTCAATATGAAGATAAAATCTGTTGTGGGGGGAGGGAGTGCAGTTGTTTCCCCTGAATCTTCAACGATGCTCTTTTTATTTGAGATGAGAAGTCCTCATTCTATATGTATCCTTCTGTTGGGTAAAAAGATAATATTTAAGTCCCATAGAAATGAGGAGATTCTAAAGGACCTCTTGAGAAATATAGTTTCATACAGTTTTTCTCAGTCTTCATACTTCTTTTGAGAAAATATATACAATAGATGTCATTCATATGTGCACACTTTGGTGGACATGAGTCAGGACCCTATTAGTTACAAGTCACATAAATCCCATTCAAATTAGCTTAAAATAAATGGGGCATTTATAGTGGAAGAGTCCAGAGGCAAGACTGGATTCCAGACCTCAAATGGTAAACTAGGGACTATTTCTCTTCATCTCTTTTCCGCTCTTTTTCGATGCCTTTTTTTCTAACCAAGACCCTGGACATTTCCTGTTTGCATTATAGGGGAGGAAAAATCTTTTTTTTTTCCCTCAACCTTCATAAGTTCTTGTAGGGGAATTGTAGAAAAATATATACACAGTATTGTAACAAATGCTTGCTAAAAACATTTTAAGTAAAGCAGCTTCTAAGAGGCCATATAAAGGTCAGGTGGGCCTGAGCACACTAAACATTCCAGGAAGGGAATGACCCCCACCCAGTTCCAGGAACTGACTAGTTCCTTATCTAAGAGCCACCTGGCCAGGTCCCAGGGAAGATATACGATTGAGAAATGCACCCTTCCTTATCAGGGGTACCAACCTGCTAAAGCCCACCTGTAAATCTAAAGGCACCACAGATCCATCGGGGTACCAGCCTGCTAAAGTCTACCCATAAATCCAAAGGCGCCACAGATAACCAATAACTCATCCTGTCATAAAGGTCTGTTCAGGGAAAACTGTATAAAAGGTGCTTGTATTGTAAGCTTGGGGCCGCTTCTGTCCTGAAGACGAAGCGACCCCAGCATGCTGGAATAAAACTCCTCTTGCTTATTGCAACGGTCTCTGTCTTATGGTCTTTGTGAGGTAAGCCATCCTGGTGTGTGTGGGATTTGTGCATGGTGCACGGGTTTTACATTCTTAGTTGGTACAAACCCCTGTAACAAAAGACAGATTAACAAGAAAAAAAATAAACAGAAGTTTATTAACATATCTATTTCATATACACAAGGGGTCTTCAAAAAGTTCATGGAAAGATTCACATTATCTTCTAATTCATGAACTTTTTTTTTTTTTCTTTTTTTGGTGGCTGGCCATTATGGAGGTCTGAACCTGTAACGTTGCTGTTACAAGGCTGTACTCTAACCAGCTGAGCTAACCAGCCTCCCCATGAACGTTTTGAAGTCCCTTCATATGTGGGAGACCCCAGGGAATGAGTGGTTCTCATAGATGTGGCTTTGAATCCCAGCTTATAGAGCATCTTCAACAAAGAACAGTAAATCTTCAGAGAAATTGATAAGACAAAAGAAAAGGACTTTGAGTTTCCAGGGGAAGCATCTAGTGAGAGGGCAAATAAATGGTAGATAAAGGCTATTTAGTAAATCTTGTTAATGTCGATTCCTCTGGTGCCCTCTCCAGGGTGATAAGGGTCTAAAATTGTCTCCAGAGGTTAATCTTTGTCCTTCCTGGTAGAAGGGGGAGCAGAATACTTCTTATCTTTGTTAATCTATGTCCTGCTTTTAGGCAAGTAGAGGAACGGTAGAGAGCATTCGTACATCTGCTTCTTCTCAACTGTCTTCAGCTCAACAAACCGTATATGCTAGGGTGGCAGATTCAGGTCTCCCACTGATGTTATGCTCATTGCTCATAAACCCAGCAGAAGTCCAAGAGTGAACTCTTTTCTAGCTTGGTTTGGTCTCATGCCTGCCTCAAATTGGGAGTGAAGGGAGGCTTAGCCCCCTCAAACCACATGAAATGGGTTGTGGGCAGGAAAGAAGAGACGAATTCTCAGAAGAGAGAGAGGAGAAGTGTGTTAAGCCAACCAAAATCATAGCTGTCATAATATATTATTAATGGATGGGCTTTAACTCTTAACAACTCACTCCATGAGTACTTGTTGAATGACTGCTATATGCCATGTACACTCTTTCCCTCCCACTTCCTTTCAAACATATGTGAATACAAATGGTATTGAGATTACCTTGAATTCTTTTTGATTTACTTTTTAGGTGAATTATTTACATATTTTCATAATGAAACTATTTTTGGTAACATTACATGCAATATGTGTTCTATCTGAATGCAACACACTAATTAGCAAGTATTTATTTATGATTTTTCTAAATTCCAAGAACAAAAAGAGGATTTTTATCCCCAAAAGATTGAGACTTGCTGTTTTAACAGATAAAACTCAGGACTGTATTGCAAAAATTGGCTACACAAAATATAATCATCACTTTATAGTTAAACTTTAAAGTATATTTTTAAGAGCAAAAAATAAACCATTAATAAACCAATTTTGCATTAGATATCTTGACATTTAAATTGACTTCATGCAAATAAAATAAGCAAATTGAACTTCGTGATTTACTCATCAGATACTATACAGATGCATTTCACTTTCACATCTTAAAAATGTAATAAGAACATTTCATCTTTTTATGTCTAGCATGTCTGTTCCTGATGAATTCTATAACCAACTTGGATGACACTAAACTGAAAAATTTCACTTTTTTGTGCTTCTATTTTATTGTGTGATCTTTCCAGGTAGTTGATTTTTGTTTGTCTTCACTGAAGCATTCTGAAGTAGCTACCTGTTTCTACGACTTATATGAAACTTATTTTTCCTGCATGGAAACATCAAGGGGGAAAATAGAAATGTTTATGCCCATGGTCCTCATCATAAGAAATAGAATATGAAAGAGTTTTCACTTTATCCTGACCTGACTTTGAATATTTAGGGAATATGCTCAATTTGTAGCTTTAGTTAATGGCACTACAATGTCACACTTCTCTGTTTAACATTCAGCTTTGTTAATCAAGAAAACCGTAGATTGGCTCTTTGCATGTTGATTAAATTGATTACAGCTGTAGGCCTTGATAGCTTTTTTTTTTTTTTTCAAGTGTCTCTAATTAATCAGACAATGCTTGATTAGTTTTTTCTGTTTTGAGGAGATAAACGGACTTCCTTGAGTATTTTCAACCCAAAATGATTCCCCTCCAATAAAAGGTAAAGGGTAAGTGAGTCACTGCCTAGTTTTCCATGAGGCTGACATTTTTTATCCTCCAGCAACTACAAAGAAAAAAGAAAAAAAAAGAAATACCTTGAAAAGCAGATTAAAGCATAATATTAAACTTTCTTCACATACGCATATGAATACATCTCCCAGAATGAAAAAAGTCTGTGTTTCCCCCTGGGCTTTTAGCCTGGCTTCCTCTCTATTATAGAGCATCTTCCAACTTTCACATTTTAACCATTCTTTGTTAAGTTATATCATTGAATTGTAAGACTAACATTGCAGATTTCAGCCCAGGAACCATTTTCTTTTAATAATCAGACTCATGAATGATGTATTTTTAAAAATAAGGCCACCACCTATTTTTTTAGTCATATCTATAGCATTAGATAAAGCAGCTGTTGTTTATGCAAATGAAAACTTGACAGTTTCTAGGAACGTTACCAACATTTTTAAAGACCCAAAATGTTCTGTTTTCATCATTGAAGTTCACATTTCCAATGGGACAGACTGCTAGCATCAGGTCAGATGGTGCGAGCTGGCATGAGGAAGGCAACCCATCTTCCTCTCTCCTTCTCCATTGGTCCAGGAACAAATTTAGCACCTGTGTCCAGTAAGCCCTTGTCACTTAAAACACTTTTTAAAAGTATTTTGAAGCTGTTTTTCAGAAGGATCTTTTTGTAGGTCTCATCAAACTGAAAGCTTATAAACAGAGAGTCTCTGCCTTTAGAAAAGAGAGTTCTAAAAAAAAAAATCAACTAGAGTAGGAAAGTAGTAGAAAGTAAAAAGTAGGTTTTACTCCTCCCACCCGCAATTCCACATTACTACTGCCAGATGTGATGATGGTTAACAGTTTCTTGGGATTCTTCAGAAGCTTTCTATGCATATATTAGAAAATATTATATAGAGATAGATAGATAATATAATTTACATTTGTTATTATACATTTTTTAAAAATGTTTTTCTATATAAAAGGGATGAGACTATACTATTCTACTACTGGCTTTCTAAATTTTTACTGAATAGATCTTGGACATTTTCTGAATTAGCACATGTCAGTTGACCACATTCTTCCTTAGCTGCTGGATATTATTTCATTGTTTATTTTTTATTTATTTGTTGTTGTTGTTTTTTTGTCCTTTTTGAGACCGGCCACACCGCGCTCAGCCAGTGAGCGCTGTGAGCACACCAGTCATCCCTATATAGGATCCGAACCCGTGGCGGGAGCGCTGCTGCGCTCCCAGCGCCGCACTCTCCCGAGTGCGCCACGGGCTCAGCCCTATTTCATTGTTTAGATGTACCATAATTTATTCAGCCAGTTCTCTGGTGATGGATATTTAGGTGGTTTCCACCTCTTTGTTACTCTAGACAGTCCTGTAATAGACATCCTCATTCACAGATCTTTGTGAAGTTGGCAAATAAATTTCTAGCAGTGGAATTACTTGGTCAAAAGGTAATTTTGATAGATATTACCAAATTTTTTAACAATTCCCTCTCCTACCAGCAGTGTATGCTACTGTCCCATTTCTCTAATCTTACTCACATTTGAGCTTCATCAGCCTTTAGAACTTTTGCCAAGCTGCTATGTGTCAATGGTGTATCATTATTTTAATTTACATTTCTATATACAAGGTCAAGCATTTTTCATATTTTAGGCGGCATTTATATTTCTCTTCTTCTGACCTGCCCATTCATTTCTGTTTCTGGAGTTAGCCATGACTTTTCTGGGACCATGTCTTGTATTTGTTTAGTATCTTCATATATCCAACACAGTGTTGGGCACATAGACACTCAATAACTATTTAAATTTAACTTAGCACATCGAACACACAGAAATAATCTAAAATATTTCTTATTAAAGAGTAAGATCCTTGAGGCAAACCACCATCACTAGAGAGCTTCACTGTCACAGAATGACAAAAGCAAGATGTCTTCTCAGGAGACTTTGGTACTTTATGTAGGGGAGGAAACACTTTTTTTTCTACCCTCTTAAGTTCTGTGGCTGGGGCCTGTGAATCAAACTGACAAAAGACAGATTAACTGAAGAAAAGCATGCCAATTTTATTTGGTGCTAATATTTTAATTTTTACATGTGCACGGAGGCCTTCAGAGAAAAGAAATGAAGACCCAAAGAATGGCTAAACCCAGAAGCTTCGTATAACTTCGTATAATGTATGCTATACGAAGTTATTACGAGAAACCTGAAAAGTCTGCAACACTGAAGGTGCTTGATAAACACCTATTAAATATTAAATTAGGAAGCAGCTATGCTGATAACAGTATAGAGGAGGAAAGGAAGGGGTCAGCCTTCTTCCATGTTGTCTCGAGTAGGTGGGAGATTACTCTTCACGTTGTAGTTGAATTTGATGGCTGATGCCTGGATTTGTGCCTCCAGAGTTGAATTATCTGCCATATCTAAGGGTCAATGTCTAGAAAATGGTCACAAGATGCTGTGTTATTAATATTTTCTTAACCCGAGGGTAAATACTGCCCAACAGGAAAGATACTCAGTTCTGCAGAGAATGTATAAAGTTTATTTAATAGAGTATAGAGCAGTTCATTCTTTTTGTGATTTCTTTGAGCACTGAGCACTGGATTCTCTCTGTTTTATGGATTTTCTGACAATGGCATGGGCAGGAGAGGTGATTTGGTAGAGGCCAGAAGAAGAAAAAGTATGATTTCCCATTCATACGAGGGTTTGATGCATATCTCCAAATAAACCTGGATTGATGTAAGATGCAAACACAGTATTTGTTCATGCAATGTGTTTCCCAGCTTTTGGTATGGAAGAGACATGACCCTATTCCAGATTTCCCAGTAATGAAAACATCTTCTGGAAGCACTTTTGAGGGGAGGAGAAGAAATGTCTGGCAAGCTTAATTCTCATGTCATTCTCCACCAGCTGCCTTTTCAGACTCCTGTCATTCCTCCCACCGCTCTCAGAGCGTTTTCTCCCAAACTTCTCCCTACTAAGTCTCCCTCAAAGAACTTACTAGAAAATGGTCCCAAGATGCTTTGTTGTTAATATTTTCTTAACCCGAGGGTAAATACTGCCCAACAGGAAAGATACTCAGTTCTGCAGATCTAGAAAATGGTCACAAGATGCTGTGTTATTAATATTTTCTTAACCCGAGGGTAAATACTGCCCAACAGGAAAGATACTCAGTTCTGCAGAGAATGTATAAAGTTTATTTAATAGAGTATAGAGCAGTTCATTCTTTTTGTGATTTCTTTGAGCACTGAGCACTGGATTCTCTCTGTTTTATGGATTTTCTGACAATGGCATGGGCAGGAGAGGTGATTTGGTAGAGGCCAGAAGAAGAAAAAGTATGATTTCCCATTCATACGAGGGTTTGATGCATATCTCCAAATAAACCTGGATTGATGTAAGATGCAAACACAGTATTTGTTCATGCAATGTGTTTCCCAGCTTTTGGTATGGAAGAGACATGACCCTATTCCAGATTTCCCAGTAATGAAAACATCTTCTGGAAGCACTTTTGAGGGGAGGAGAAGAAATGTCTGGCAAGCTTAATTCTCATGTCATTCTCCACCAGCTGCCTTTTCAGACTCCTGTCATTCCTCCCACCGCTCTCAGAGCGTTTTCTCCCAAACTTCTCCCTACTAAGTCTCCCTCAAAGAACTTATCCACTTTTCAATCTTTTTTGTTCTCATTTCTGTCTTTCTCTTGTAGCCTTGGCCTTCCTACAAGTATTCATGTCTTCATTTATTCATTCAGCAAACATTTATTGAGAATCTAGCATGTGAAGAGCACAGACAACCACCTGTCCTATGGAATTTACAGTGAGTGGGAAACACGGACATGACTCAGTCACACAGATGGTTGGATCATTACAAACTGAGGTGACTGTTCTGAAGTAACAATGGAATCTGTCCGGACATCTCTCAGCCCCTCTAGACCCACCCTCCCCCTTCTCCATCCTGCTCTCTGCCCCCAAAGAGGCTGACGAACATGAACTACATCAACGGACTTCCTTGCCCTCTGGCTTCTGATGGGGTTCAGCCCATGGAAATCAGAAGGGAAAGAGAAGGAAGTCAGGGTCACTCTCCCCAGTGCGCTCTCCCTGTAGGACTTAGCCTCACTGCAAACCTTGGCCCAAGGTCACAGACCCTCTCAAGAAGGCTTTCTCTTCACGCCTTTTGCTTTCTGGTTTCTGATCACTAAGCCCTCTTAAGGCTTAGGGGTGGCAACAGCTGTAGGATTCTGTACTATCCCTTGTGGTTCCCCTATACCTGCTCTCACTTTTGTAATAAGCTTTTTCTTAAACTCTCCACCAATCATTTTAATTTAAGTGTGCCAAGTGTTTGCTGCTGGGATGTTGACTGATAGAGAATTCATGGTAGACTTAGAACTCAAGCAGGGCTTCCCTGAAGTAACATTTGAGCTGAAAGTTGAAGGCTGAAGGATAGAGAGTAAAGTAGGCCATTGTGAGAAAAGAGACTAAAGATGAGACTTTCCCTCTAAAGCCTGAGGTTAGTGTAGTAGTGACTGTGAGGGAAACGTACAAAAATACACTGGAGAGAAAGTAAGGACCAGGCCATTTAAGCCCATGTAGTGATTTGGGATTTTACCCGAAGAGCAAATTTTGAAAAGCTCACTCTAGACTGGATTATAAGGAGTCAAGTTTGGCTGGAGAAGGACAAGGGAGAGGTTTTCGAAGCATAGACTAGGATGGTGACAATAGATTTGGAGATACATCAACATATTCAAGAGCCGAGGCTAGGACTTAGTGATGGATACCTAAATATTTTCAGCACATATTCACGTGGAGAAACTTACAAGACCTCAGATTCCTTTTGTGCTAAACCAAACTGCTACATCATCCCAAACTGGTTTCCTCTCCCCAGTTGTCCAGTTTGCTCGGTGGTACCAACACTGTTTTATTCCCCCAGAATCCAGACTAAGTTTTCTCATTCTCTCTTCAGACTAGCTTCCTCCATGTGACAGAAAATGTGATCACCTGTGTCATCTGCGTTTTACATCTTGTGGCTTCCATCTTCACTGTGAGACTTTCTGTCTATTTCAGACCCAGTTTGAGAAGTTCCAGGGAAGCACAATGATTGGCACAGATTAGGTCAGGTGTCCACATCTGGACCAATCAGCTGAGGCTGTGGGCTCATGTAGGAACTTGGTAACTCCCAGAAAGCCATGTGGTTAGATGTGCATGTTCCAAAGAGAAGGGAGAGGAAGGAGTCCTGAACAGTCCCCTAGCTGTGTGCTACTATGTCTTGAAAAGGGATTAGAATTGTTCCTTATCCCTAAGGGGTAAAGGTAGGAGAAACAGGTAGAGCTGAAAAGAAGAGATTTTGCTTTAACATGGGAGAAAACTCTTTAAGAGTCAGAGCTATCTGAAGATAAAACGTGATCTTTGAAAGCAGTGGGTACACAGTAGATGGTAATAAAGTACAGATTAGATAACCACTTGGTGGGAATGTTGTAGAAAGGTTTCAAACTGTACATGGGGGTGGTTCTTCCAACACTGAGAATCTAGTTAGAGACCTCCTGAGGGAAATAAACCAAGTTAAATGCAGCGTCTTAATACTTAATCAAGTACATTTTAAGAGATATACAAGAGTTCCCAACTTATATTTTGAGCTCCCTGCTTCAAATGGGAGATGAATCCTAGGAAGAAATGCTATCGAGAGCACTTTTTGTATGTGTAAGTTTTAAAAAAAGAGAACACATATTTTCTTAGTTTTTTTTATGCTAATAAGTAAATTTCTGAATCAGCATTCTTTTTTCTGAGGTAGAAAATTAAATTTTTCTGTCTTGGTTATAAAGAAGCAGGTGTGTGTCCCCAAATTCACCCCAAATTGTGTGGGTACCAAGCAAATGATGAGGAAACAACGACATGCTCTCAGCAGGTGGAGAAAGATCCAGATAAAGGGAGAAGGGAGAGTGGGTTGCAACAGCAGCATTATTTACTGTTATGGAAACTTTCGACACTGAGTAACACTCAGTATTATAAGCTAACAAAGAGACTCTGTCTATAGTCATGCACTTGATGACTATTGAGGGAGCACCTGTCCTGTGCCAGGCACTCTGCTACGAGCTTGTTAGAATCAAATGGGGAAGACTATGTTCATCAAATGATCAAACAAATGATGATGTAATTATGACCTGAGATAACAGTTCTTTCTTTCTAATTGAAACATAATTGATTGTACATATTTGTGGGGTACAGAGTGGACTATCAGTATTTATGTATGGTATTTATGTATCAGTATTTATGGGGTACAGAGTTGACTATCAGTATTTGTGTACAATATTTGATGATCAAATCAGTATTGTTAGCACATTCATCATTACAAATCATAATTATTCTTTGTGTCCATTACCCAATTTCTTCCTAACCCACCTACCCGTCCCCGTTTCCCACCTCTGGTAACCATAGATCTGTTTTCTCCTTCTGTAAGTCAACATGTTACTGTGGTTGCTCTTTCCTTCCTTCCTTCCTTCCTTCCTTCCTTCTTTCCTTCCTTCCTTCCTTCCTTCCTTCTCTGACTTATGAATTAGAACATACAGTATTTCTCTTTCTGTGCCTGGCTTATTTCCCTTAACATAATTTTCTCCAAGCTGATCCATGGTGCTGCAAAAGGCAGAATTTAATTCATATTTTATGGCTAAGTAGTATTCCATTGAGTATATATACTACATTTTCCTTAGCCAGTCATATGTCAGTGGATATTTAAGTTGGTTCCCCACTTATGGGTGAGAACATGCGGTATTTCTCTTTCTGTGCCTGGATTATGTCCCTTATAATTTTTCCCAGCTCATCTATGTTGCTGTGAATGGCAGAGTTTCATTCTTTTTTATGGCTGAGTAGTATTCCATTGTGTATATATATATATCATATTTTCCCTATCCAGTCATCTGTCAATGGGCATTCATGTTGATTCCAACTCTCACCTGTTAGAAATAGAACCACAATAAACATGAGAGTGCAGGTATCTCTTTGACACTATGATTTCCATTTCCTTGGGTATATACCCAGCAGTGAGATTGCTGAATCATATGATTCTGCCTGTAGTCTAAGAAACCTCCCTACTATTTTCCATAATGGCTGTACAGTCCCACCAACAGTGTAGAAGAGTGCCCCTTTCTCCACATCCTCACCAGCATTTGTTATTCTCTGCCTTTTTGATAACAGCCAGTCTAACTGGAGTGAGATGATATCTCAATTTGGTTTTAATTTGCATTTATGATGATTAGTGATAGTGAGCATTTTTTCGTGTATGTTTTGGCCATTTGTATGCAAGAGCTCTTAACAAAAAGATCACAGTGGCTCTGTGAGAGGGAGTAAGAAAGGAATTTAGCTAGATTAGAGAGGGAGTGTCAGGGAAGACCTCCCAAGAGTGGGATGCTTGTGCCAAAAAATGAAGTTTGGGTATGTTCCCATCAGGCCACAAGAGGGTAGGAACAAGGGAGGAGAGCATAATCTAGACAAGAGGGCACAGCCTGGGTTAAGGCCTGGTGATGGTGGGAACATGGCACACTCCAGGAACTGAGAGAAGACCAGTGTGGCTGGAGCATAGTGAATGAGTGAGAAGGAGCAAGCGTAGGGTTAGGTTGGAAAACTACGTAGAGACTAGCCTATGCAAAGCCTCAATGGGCAAGGTAAGGATTCTGGTCTTTCTCCCAAGTATAACGGCTTCCCAATGACATTAAAGAGTTTCAAACAAGAGGTGGGTCTATCAAATTAGGATTTTGTCTATAGTGGGGAGAACAGAGGAAAATTAAAGCCAGAATGAATCAATAGAGGGGACCAATTAAGAGCTTTTGCTACAGATAACATGAGTCAAGATAGTTGCTTAGACTTTGGTGGTGAAAGTAGAGATGATGAGAATGGTGGATTCAAAGGTAGGAGGAAAATTGGCAGGAATTTTCATAAGAACCTTGAGAATTTTCCACTTCACAGTTCCTTCCTCTGAGGCAGGGGTCATTGAACTACAGCCTGTGGGCCAAATCCTGCCCACTGCCTATCTTTGTAAAAAAGGTTTTATTGGAGCCCAGCCATGCCCGTTCACAAGCTTATGTTTATGTCTGCTTTCGCACTGCAACAGCAGAGTTGAATAGTTGTGACAGAGAGCTTGTGGCTCATAAAGCCTAACATATTTATTATCTATCTGGCCCGTTACAGAAAAACTTTGCCAACCATAGATTTTTACACTACTTGAAACATCACACTGTGATAGCTCGTGGTACAGAAGTTTTTTATTTGGGGTCCAGAAGTCCGTAAATGGGCTTCAGACTATCTCTGACCTCCTGAAATTGGAAGCAAAATTTGGTATTTGTGGATATTTTTCTGGGAAACAGTTTTTATCAACTTTTAAAAAGAATCTGTGAATTCCTCCCCCACAAGTGAGATATTTCTTAGTCCTTTCCCCAGTCTGTTCTCTAGCCATAGAAAAATTTTAAAACCCAAACTTCTTTCATTGAATAAGAAATGTGCACTGGTATCAAATGACAAATATCATTAGGTATTGGATAGACAGTGCTACAAATTGCTAAATTTCTAATGTAGTATCCCCTGTGATAAATGTTTCACTGGGCTGACTGCTCTGACCCAGAGCTTTGTGACAGCAGCAAGCTCAGTGCTATTAATGAAAGCAATATAATAATTATGGTCATGTTTTAGATTTCTGAAATAATTACTCCCCCAAATAAATGTTTAAATGTATACGAGTCTGATGCTCGTTCCATTGCAAGGGAATTCCTTCCAGGGAACACATGGGTGAGCTGGTCAGCCCACAGCAGCCTATATGCACAGCCCGGGTTCCACTGTCATTTCTGTTGGCTAGAATACTTCCTCAATTAAATCATGACTCTGAGGGCAGGAACCGAGAGTAATTTATCCTGCAATCCCCAGGACCTGGCACAGGAGAGTTCAGTAAATGGTTACTATATATATGAAGGAGCTAACTTGCTCTATACAATGTTTTGTGTATATGTGTACATACATGTAATATATTTATAGGAAATACATCAGTGAAATAAATGTATATAAAATAATCTTATAAACAAAATCTTTCTTTTATTTTATTTTATTTTTTTTGTCTTTTTCCGTGTCCGGCAACGGATCGCAACCCTCTGTGTCGCCCCCGTACCGGACCGGGACCGGCAACGGGATCACAACCCTCGGTGCTGCTCCTGCGCCTCGCTCTGCCAGTGAGCGGGAACCGGTCTGTATGTGGGATCCGAACCCTCGGGCGGGAGCGCCGCCGCACTTCCCAAGCGGCGCCCTATCC
>NW_007731744.1:161874-201586 GCF_000696425.1 Galeopterus variegatus
GTGGCGGGAGCGCTGCTGCGCTCCCAGCGCCGCACTCTCCCGAGTGCGCCACGGGCTCAGCCCTATTTCATTGTTTAGATGTACCATAATTTATTCAGCCAGTTCTCTGGTGATGGATATTTAGGTGGTTTCCACCTCTTTGTTACTCTAGACAGTCCTGTAATAGACATCCTCATTCACAGATCTTTGTGAAGTTGGCAAATAAATTTCTAGCAGTGGAATTACTTGGTCAAAAGGTAATTTTGATAGATATTACCAAATTTTTTAACAATTCCCTCTCCTACCAGCAGTGTATGCTACTGTCCCATTTCTCTAATCTTACTCACATTTGAGCTTCATCAGCCTTTAGAACTTTTGCCAAGCTGCTATGTGTCAATGATGTATCATTATTTTAATTTACATTTCTATATACAAGGTCAAGCATTTTTCATATTTTAGGCGGCATTTATATTTCTCTTCTTCTGACCTGCCCATTCATTTCTGTTTCTGGAGTTAGCCATGACTTTTCTGGGACCATGTCTTGTATTTGTTTAGTATCTTCATATATCCAACACAGTGTTGGGCACATAGACACTCAATAACTATTTAAATTTAACTTAGCACATCGAACACACAGAAATAATCTAAAATATTTCTTATTAAAGAGTAAGATCCTTGAGGCAAACCACCATCACTAGAGAGCTTCACTGTCACAGAATGACAAAAGCAAGATGTCTTCTCAGGAGACTTTGGTACTTTATGTAGGGGAGGAAACACTTTTTTTTCTACCCTCTTAAGTTCTGTGGCTGGGGCCTGTGAATCAAACTGACAAAAGACAGATTAACTGAAGAAAAGCATGCCAATTTTATTTGGTGCTAATATTTTAATTTTTACATGTGCACGGAGGCCTTCATAGAAAAGAAATGAAGACCCAAAGAATGTCTAAACCCAGAAGCTTACATACCATTTTAACAAAGAAAGGTAAATTGTGGAGATGTGACACACAAAGGAAAAGGGGTTTGGGCTAGGGTCAGTGAACTATAGGAAACTAGGGGGATTCAGAAATGCAGGGTAAATTAGGGGAAGATTAGGGTTATTTTAGTAAGATTTGTTTGTACAGATTCATCTCAGTGTCAGCTCCCCGTCTATGGTAATAACAGTGTTCTCCTCTTCCTGGTACAGAGAGCATCTTTCTCAGGGGGTAATTTATGCTCTGCTTTTAGGTAGAAAGTGGGAGGTCTGAGAGCCCTTTGTGCATTTGTTTCTAAATTATTTTCACCTAAAAATAATGCCTAAGTGGCATATTTTGGGGTGGTATGTTCTGATCCTCTTCAATTACTACCTTATTTTGACACAGTATGAAATGAATATTGTCGGGGGGAGGTTCTGTGTTTTCCATATGTATTTTCATACATCTGTGTACTAAATTTCTAAAATAACACCATTCTTTCTTGCCTAGATTATACAGCAACAAGCTCCTAGCTAATCTTCCTGGATCATATCTTTATCCCAACCAATCCATTCTCCGTATAGCACCACTGTGATCTTTCTAAAATGCAAATCCAAGATTCTTCTAGCTTAAAAATCCTTCAGTAGGTGTCCAGGGTCTTCAGAGTAAGGTAGGAACTCCTTAATTTACTGCCCAAGCATGCTGCTTTCTTCAGCAACTGTCTGTAGTCTCCTCACTTGATGTAAGATATGTATGCCCAGTGCCCATCATTTTACACTGCTGGAATACCCCAAGCTCCATCACATCTTTATTCTGTAGGATATGCTGTTCCTTCCAAAATATCCTTTGATCTGTTTTCTATCTTGCTTCCTCGTTCTCATCCTTCAGGAATAACCCTTTCATGACTTTTGCTGGAAAGCCTTACCTGAACTACTCTCCTAACTGTAAGAGCTTCCCTGGGCTTACTTCTATCTAACAACACTCACTTCACTCTCCTAAATGTTGGTCTAATGATCTTTTCCTAGTAGACTGAATTCCCATGGGCAGGAACCCTACCTTACTCCTCAGTACCTATCATAAAGTCTGCAACACTGAAGGTGCTTGATAAACACCCATTAAATATTAAATTAGGAAGCAGCTATGCTGATAACAGTATAGAGGAGGAAAGGAAGGGGTCAGCCTTCTTCCATGTTGTCTCGAGTAGGTGGGAGATTACTCTTCACGTTGTAGTTGAATTTGATGGCTGATGCCTGGATTTGTGCCTCCAGAGTTGAATTATCTGCCATATCTAAGGGTCAATGTCTAGAAAATGGTCACAAGATGCTGTGTTATTAATATTTTCTTAACCCGAGGGTAAATACTGCCCAACAGGAAAGATACTCAGTTCTGCAGAGAATGTATAAAGTTTATTTAATAGAGTATAGAGCAGTTCATTCTTTTTGTGATTTCTTTGAGCACTGAGCACTGGATTCTCTCTGTTTTATGGATTTTCTGACAATGGCATGGGCAGGAGAGGTGATTTGGTAGAGGCCAGAAGAAGAAAAAGTATGATTTCCCATTCATACGAGGGTTTGATGCATATCTCCAAATAAACCTGGATTGATGTAAGATGCAAACACAGTATTTGTTCATGCAATGTGTTTCCCAGCTTTTGGTATGGAAGAGACATGACCCTATTCCAGATTTCCCAGTAATGAAAACATCTTCTGGAAGCACTTTTGAGGGGAGGAGAAGAAATGTCTGGCAAGCTTAATTCTCATGTCATTCTCCACCAGCTGCCTTTTCAGACTCCTGTCATTCCTCCCACCGCTCTCAGAGCGTTTTCTCCCAAACTTCTCCCTACTAAGTCTCCCTCAAAGAACTTATCCACTTTTCAATCTTTTTTGTTCTCATTTCTGTCTTTCTCTTGTAGCCTTGGCCTTCCTACAAGTATTCATGTCTTCATTTATTCATTCAGCAAACATTTATTGAGAATCTAGCATGTGAAGAGCACAGACAACCACCTGTCCTATGGAATTTACAGTGAGTGGGAAACACGGACATGACTCAGTCACACAGATGGTTGGATCATTACAAACTGAGGTGACTGTTCTGAAGTAACAATGGAATCTGTCCGGACATCTCTCAGCCCCTCTAGACCCACCCTCCCCCTTCTCCATCCTGCTCTCTGCCCCCAAAGAGGCTGACGAACATGAACTACATCAACGGACTTCCTTGCCCTCTGGCTTCTGATGGGGTTCAGCCCATGGAAATCAGAAGGGAAAGAGAAGGAAGTCAGGGTCACTCTCCCCAGTGCGCTCTCCCTGTAGGACTTAGCCTCACTGCAAACCTTGGCCCAAGGTCACAGACCCTCTCAAGAAGGCTTTCTCTTCACGCCTTTTGCTTTCTGGTTTCTGATCACTAAGCCCTCTTAAGGCTTAGGGGTGGCAACAGCTGTAGGATTCTGTACTATCCCTTGTGGTTCCCCTATACCTGCTCTCACTTTTGTAATAAGCTTTTTCTTAAACTCTCCACCAATCATTTTAATTTAAGTGTGCCAAGTGTTTGCTGCTGGGATGTTGACTGATAGAGAATTCATGGTAGACTTAGAACTCAAGCAGGGCTTCCCTGAAGTAACATTTGAGCTGAAAGTTGAAGGCTGAAGGATAGAGAGTAAAGTAGGCCATTGTGAGAAAAGAGACTAAAGATGAGACTTTCCCTCTAAAGCCTGAGGTTAGTGTAGTAGTGACTGTGAGGGAAACGTACAAAAATACACTGGAGAGAAAGTAAGGACCAGGCCATTTAAGCCCATGTAGTGATTTGGGATTTTACCCGAAGAGCAAATTTTGAAAAGCTCACTCTAGACTGGATTATAAGGAGTCAAGTTTGGCTGGAGAAGGACAAGGGAGAGGTTTTCGAAGCATAGACTAGGATGGTGACAATAGATTTGGAGATACATCAACATATTCAAGAGCCGAGGCTAGGACTTAGTGATGGATACCTAAATATTTTCAGCACATATTCACGTGGAGAAACTTACAAGACCTCAGATTCCTTTTGTGCTAAACCAAACTGCTACATCATCCCAAACTGGTTTCCTCTCCCCAGTTGTCCAGTTTGCTCGGTGGTACCAACACTGTTTTATTCCCCCAGAATCCAGACTAAGTTTTCTCATTCTCTCTTCAGACTAGCTTCCTCCATGTGACAGAAAATGTGATCACCTGTGTCATCTGCGTTTTACATCTTGTGGCTTCCATCTTCACTGTGAGACTTTCTGTCTATTTCAGACCCAGTTTGAGAAGTTCCAGGGAAGCACAATGATTGGCACAGATTAGGTCAGGTGTCCACATCTGGACCAATCAGCTGAGGCTGTGGGCTCATGTAGGAACTTGGTAACTCCCAGAAAGCCATGTGGTTAGATGTGCATGTTCCAAAGAGAAGGGAGAGGAAGGAGTCCTGAACAGTCCCCTAGCTGTGTGCTACTATGTCTTGAAAAGGGATTAGAATTGTTCCTTATCCCTAAGGGGTAAAGGTAGGAGAAACAGGTAGAGCTGAAAAGAAGAGATTTTGCTTTAACATGGGAGAAAACTCTTTAAGAGTCAGAGCTATCTGAAGATAAAACGTGATCTTTGAAAGCAGTGGGTACACAGTAGATGGTAATAAAGTACAGATTAGATAACCACTTGGTGGGAATGTTGTAGAAAGGTTTCAAACTGTACATGGGGGTGGTTCTTCCAACACTGAGAATCTAGTTAGAGACCTCCTGAGGGAAATAAACCAAGTTAAATGCAGCGTCTTAATACTTAATCAAGTACATTTTAAGAGATATACAAGAGTTCCCAACTTATATTTTGAGCTCCCTGCTTCAAATGGGAGATGAATCCTAGGAAGAAATGCTATCGAGAGCACTTTTTGTATGTGTAAGTTTTAAAAAAAGAGAACACATATTTTCTTAGTTTTTTTTATGCTAATAAGTAAATTTCTGAATCAGCATTCTTTTTTCTGAGGTAGAAAATTAAATTTTTCTGTCTTGGTTATAAAGAAGCAGGTGTGTGTCCCCAAATTCACCCCAAATTGTGTGGGTACCAAGCAAATGATGAGGAAACAACGACATGCTCTCAGCAGGTGGAGAAAGATCCAGATAAAGGGAGAAGGGAGAGTGGGTTGCAACAGCAGCATTATTTACTGTTATGGAAACTTTCGACACTGAGTAACACTCAGTATTATAAGCTAACAAAGAGACTCTGTCTATAGTCATGCACTTGATGACTATTGAGGGAGCACCTGTCCTGTGCCAGGCACTCTGCTACGAGCTTGTTAGAATCAAATGGGGAAGACTATGTTCATCAAATGATCAAACAAATGATGATGTAATTATGACCTGAGATAACAGTTCTTTCTTTCTAATTGAAACATAATTGATTGTACATATTTGTGGGGTACAGAGTGGACTATCAGTATTTATGTATGGTATTTATGTATCAGTATTTATGGGGTACAGAGTTGACTATCAGTATTTGTGTACAATATTTGATGATCAAATCAGTATTGTTAGCACATTCATCATTACAAATCATAATTATTCTTTGTGTCCATTACCCAATTTCTTCCTAACCCACCTACCCGTCCCCGTTTCCCACCTCTGGTAACCATAGATCTGTTTTCTCCTTCTGTAAGTCAACATGTTACTGTGGTTGCTCTTTCCTTCCTTCCTTCCTTCCTTCCTTCCTTCTTTCCTTCCTTCCTTCCTTCCTTCCTTCCTTCCTTCCTTCCTCCCACTTATGGGTGAGAACATGCGGTATTTCTCTTTCTGTGCCTGGATTATGTCCCTTATAATTTTTCCCAGCTCATCTATGTTGCTGTGAATGGCAGAGTTTCATTCTTTTTTATGGCTGAGTAGTATTCCATTGTGTATATATATATATCATATTTTCCCTATCCAGTCATCTGTCAATGGGCATTCATGTTGATTCCAACTCTCACCTGTTAGAAATAGAACCACAATAAACATGAGAGTGCAGGTATCTCTTTGACACTATGATTTCCATTTCCTTGGGTATATACCCAGCAGTGAGATTGCTGAATCATATGATTCTGCCTGTAGTCTAAGAAACCTCCCTACTATTTTCCATAATGGCTGTACAGTCCCACCAACAGTGTAGAAGAGTGCCCCTTTCTCCACATCCTCACCAGCATTTGTTATTCTCTGCCTTTTTGATAACAGCCAGTCTAACTGGAGTGAGATGATATCTCAATTTGGTTTTAATTTGCATTTATGATGATTAGTGATAGTGAGCATTTTTTCGTGTATGTTTTGGCCATTTGTATGCAAGAGCTCTTAACAAAAAGATCACAGTGGCTCTGTGAGAGGGAGTAAGAAAGGAATTTAGCTAGATTAGAGAGGGAGTGTCAGGGAAGACCTCCCAAGAGTGGGATGCTTGTGCCAAAAAATGAAGTTTGGGTATGTTCCCATCAGGCCACAAGAGGGTAGGAACAAGGGAGGAGAGCATAATCTAGACAAGAGGGCACAGCCTGGGTTAAGGCCTGGTGATGGTGGGAACATGGCACACTCCAGGAACTGAGAGAAGACCAGTGTGGCTGGAGCATAGTGAATGAGTGAGAAGGAGCAAGCGTAGGGTTAGGTTGGAAAACTACGTAGAGACTAGCCTATGCAAAGCCTCAATGGGCAAGGTAAGGATTCTGGTCTTTCTCCCAAGTATAACGGCTTCCCAATGACATTAAAGAGTTTCAAACAAGAGGTGGGTCTATCAAATTAGGATTTTGTCTATAGTGGGGAGAACAGAGGAAAATTAAAGCCAGAATGAATCAATAGAGGGGACCAATTAAGAGCTTTTGCTACAGATAACATGAGTCAAGATAGTTGCTTAGACTTTGGTGGTGAAAGTAGAGATGATGAGAATGGTGGATTCAAAGGTAGGAGGAAAATTGGCAGGAATTTTCATAAGAACCTTGAGAATTTTCCACTTCACAGTTCCTTCCTCTGAGGCAGGGGTCATTGAACTACAGCCTGTGGGCCAAATCCTGCCCACTGCCTATCTTTGTAAAAAAGGTTTTATTGGAGCCCAGCCATGCCCGTTCACAAGCTTATGTTTATGTCTGCTTTCGCACTGCAACAGCAGAGTTGAATAGTTGTGACAGAGAGCTTGTGGCTCATAAAGCCTAACATATTTATTATCTATCTGGCCCGTTACAGAAAAACTTTGCCAACCATAGATTTTTACACTACTTGAAACATCACACTGTGATAGCTCGTGGTACAGAAGTTTTTTATTTGGGGTCCAGAAGTCCGTAAATGGGCTTCAGACTATCTCTGACCTCCTGAAATTGGAAGCAAAATTTGGTATTTGTGGATATTTTTCTGGGAAACAGTTTTTATCAACTTTTAAAAAGAATCTGTGAATTCCTCCCCCACAAGTGAGATATTTCTTAGTCCTTTCCCCAGTCTGTTCTCTAGCCATAGAAAAATTTTAAAACCCAAACTTCTTTCATTGAATAAGAAATGTGCACTGGTATCAAATGACAAATATCATTAGGTATTGGATAGACAGTGCTACAAATTGCTAAATTTCTAATGTAGTATCCCCTGTGATAAATGTTTCACTGGGCTGACTGCTCTGACCCAGAGCTTTGTGACAGCAGCAAGCTCAGTGCTATTAATGAAAGCAATATAATAATTATGGTCATGTTTTAGATTTCTGAAATAATTACTCCCCCAAATAAATGTTTAAATGTATACGAGTCTGATGCTCGTTCCATTGCAAGGGAATTCCTTCCAGGGAACACATGGGTGAGCTGGTCAGCCCACAGCAGCCTATATGCACAGCCCGGGTTCCACTGTCATTTCTGTTGGCTAGAATACTTCCTCAATTAAATCATGACTCTGAGGGCAGGAACCGAGAGTAATTTATCCTGCAATCCCCAGGACCTGGCACAGGAGAGTTCAGTAAATGGTTACTATATATATGAAGGAGCTAACTTGCTCTATACAATGTTTTGTGTATATGTGTACATACATGTAATATATTTATAGGAAATACATCAGTGAAATAAATGTATATAAAATAATCTTATAAACAAAATCTTTCTTTTATTTTATTTTATTTTTTTTGTCTTTTTCCGTGTCCGGCAACGGATCGCAACCCTCTGTGTCGCCCCCGTACCGGACCGGGACCGGCAACGGGATCGCAACCCTCGGTGTTGCCCCCATGCCTCGCTCAGCCAGTGAGCGGGAACCGGTCTGTATGTGGAATCCGAACCCTCGGCGGGAGCGCAGCTGCGCTTCCCAAGCGGCGCACTAGCACAGTGCGCCACCGGGCCGGCCCACAAAATCTTTCTTTTAATGAAGTAATTGAAGCTATAGTCTATCTTCAATGAGGACATTTTCTTCAGTTCTGAATGTATAATTCAGCTCCATTCATGTAATGTTCACTGTCTAGCATGCAGGTTGAATGAAAACAACATGGTATTCCTTTTTGGCCAAGATTTTAATATTAGATCAATCTAACCATTGTGAAAATTCACAAAATAGTATTTACTTTTCATCTGCACTATCTTTTTCTATGTAGTATTTAATATGAATCCATTGTCTTGACTCTTGAATAAAACACCTCTCTGGTGACAGGACTCACCATGTGCTGGTGTGCCTAGGAGCCCTCTCTCTCCAGTTTCAAGAGGAGAGATAGTGTAGGAGGCCTGCCCGAGTCCTCGAGAGGGAGGAGGAGGAAGAGGAAGCTCCTGTACATGCTCAGAGAACAGACACGACTGAAAGGGATGTTATCTACCAAGAGCTGGGGGCTTTTCATAACACGGGGAAAGAGTCTGTCCTTGGGATAAAAGGATTATGGTCAGAGCTGGGGCAACCAAAGAGAGTATCAAGTCCAAAGGCCGAGGCAAGTATGGAAATGGTGGAACCCAGAGCAAGAACAGATGCTAGAGCACAGGTAGCTGGGGTAGAAGCAGACCAAGGAAATGGTTCAGAACTAAAACGAGGACTGGTGTGTTGTGAGTGAGCGTGAGTTAGAACTCCCCATTCACTGGATGTTTGCTGCTTATGTAGCAGAAGGCATAGAGGTTTAACGGAGTTGAGCAAGAGTTAAGACAATGGGCTATCATTAAATATCCCATATAAAACTATAAACATGTAAGGTACAGGTGCTAGACTACACATTTCTGCTTATTAACAAGTCACCAAGAAAAAAAGGGTACTGTTGAAAAAAATGAAATTATTAAGTATGTACACAGTAAAATAGAAAACAAAACAAAATGTCACCAGGGTCTAAAAATGGCATAACCTGGAGAGCAGCATTTCTCAAGTTGTGTTCTATGGTCCCAAGAGATGTAACAGCTCCAAATACATAAATTTGGGCAATGCTTTGTACACTGTTCTCCTCTTGGGAGATTCATGGTGTTTTAAAGGCTCTGAAAAGTTCTGCAAGAAAAAGTCCTGGTTGATTTTGTTCAGCTCAAAGTTTTCCATATTTTAGTTAACGTGGAAACTTTTTTCAAAAAATTATATTTTGTAAATGCTTACTTAACAAAAAGCCAAACAAATTAATTGCTCTGATTAAAAATGTCATAATTGTATAAAATCTTCTAAATTTATGTTAAAATAGCATCACTTGTCAAGAGAACTCTAAGTCATTTTTAAAAGACAAAATTAGATGCATTGTACACCAGAATAAACTCACACCATATACTGGAATAAACTACAAATGGATCAGAATGTAAAAAATGAAGCCATGCAACTAACTGGAAAAAACGTGGATGAATTTACATAGAACCAGGTTGCAGGCAAAGGCTTTCTAGCTATGACTCAAAATACAGAGGTAATAAAAAAAAAATGATGGATGCATTTGACTACATAAAAATAAAAAAAATTCTGTGTGGCAAAACAACACCATAAGGAAAGACAAATGACAAAGTGAAGGAAAGAGACAAAAAATCTGATAGAAGCAAGGGCAGAAGGTATGAACAAACATATATATATATGTATATATATCATTCATACACATGCATGTACACCTATATGCTACATAAATGGCCTTAAGCATATGAACACAGTCAACTCCACTCATAATTAGAAGGAATGCAAATCAAACTTACTTTAAAGTAACAGTTCTCACCTCTCAGATTGGAAAGCATTAGAATACTTAACAACATATTCTTGCAACAGTGCTCTAGGGAAATCATCATTCTCATACATTGCTGGTGAGATTACAAATGGGTGCAACCCTTGGGAAGGGAATTTGTCAACATGTAACAAAGTCAAGTATGCATTTTCCTTTTGTCCCAAGCGTCCCACTTCTAGGAATTTACCTTGAAGATACACCTCCAAGGATACAAAAATAGATATGCCCAAAGTTATTCATTGAAGTGTTAATTGCAGTAATTGCAAACTATTCAAAACATGCCAAATATAGGAGAGTGGTGAAATAAATGATAGTACATCCACATGGTGGAGTATTATGCATATGTAAAAAAAAAGAATGATGAAGCTCTCTAGGAACTGGTATGGAGTGATTTTTAGGGCATATTATAAAATTTTAAAGTATCAAAGAGTAACTAGAGTACACTAAATTTTGCATAAGAAAGAGGGGAAGGAAAAATAGACATGTATCTGTTTATTTTTTACAAAATGAAGCACAGAAAGGCAATACCAGAACTAATGAAATTTACTCCCTACAGAGGGGTGGGTGGAGATGGAATGAAAGAAATAGGGGATGGGAACAGACTGGAAGGGATGGGAGGATGGGACTCCTACCTGAACATGCCTTTCTGTGTAGTTTTGACTTTTAAATTGCTACTGTTTTATGTACTCAACAACAACAAAAGTAATAAAAATCAAGAAGAATGAAGAAAAAAAACCTGAATTATAATACAAACAGAAGCAGATGGCTCTAGTTGTATTTCAAATGGATGATATAAGCACACTGAGGTGGAGGGAAAGAGCTAACCCAAGTAAATTTTGAACATGGTATTTTGACTAAAGAAAGGAACTACACACAAATAGAGAACTCTAGAGAGTAGGTTTGGGGTAGGTCTTTTGGGGGGGGTTGGTTTGGTTTTATTGGGTTTTGTTTGTTTTATTTTGTTTTTGTGGAAATTTTGTTTTGCTTAGCAATTCTGAAACTACTTTTGGTGTGCTCTATAATCAGAAAATAAGTAAATGAATTGAGCGTAATGGGAGCCAGTTTCCTCAACATCAGAAGGGAGTTGTAAATATGGAAAGAGAAAGGATGAGAATGAATCTGCAGTATTGAATTATTACTGGATGAATTAATGAGTACCCAGTTATAAATCAGGGGTCATCAAAAGTTTTCTGTAAAGGACCAGATAATAGATATAGTCATGTGATGGGGATACATTCTGAGAAATATGTCATTAGGCAATTTTGTTGTGTGTGAAGATCACAGAGTGTACTCACACAAAACAAGTTGGTATAGCCGACTACACACCTCCAGCTTCATTATAATCTCTTGGGACCACCATCATATATGCAGTCTGTTGGTGACCAAAATGTCATTAAGCAGCACATGACTGTACATAACTCTGTCAGTGTAACACAAGAGCAGCTATAGACATAAATAAGCATGGCTGTATTCCAGTAACACTTTATGCATGGACACTGAAATTTGAGTTTCATGTAATTTTCATGTGTCATGAAACATTTTAATTTTTTTTAACCGTTTAAAAATGTAAAAACCATTCTTAGAGTGTGGCTATATAAAAACAGGCAGGAGGTCAGACTTGGCCCATGGGCCCTAGTTTGCCAACCCGTTTAGATAGATAGATAATAGCAAGCATGATAAAGTATTAAAATTGGAGAATCTGAGTGAAGGATGGATATTCAGAAGTTATTTGTACTACTCTTATGACTTTTCTATAAATCTGATTTATTGCTTTTAAAACCATAAAAAGAAGATCACTATACTTTCCATAGCTACTGCTGAGAAGGAAAGACATTAATCCAATCACTGGTCTCAGAAGTGAATGTTTTGCTTTTCATAAAATTCACACAACAACCCCCACCTACATTTGCCCCCATCCTGTGGACCATGAATAGGAACTCCTGCTGCCATGATGTAGAGTTTCTGATTTATAGCTGGGGCGTCATCATATGATAACATTATTTTCTCCTGTTCATCCTTGCTCTCCATCACTCTTAGTGTAATGAGGTCACTGGGCTGGAAATTTGTATATGACCTTGTAATTTTCTGTAATGTAGGAATTTTTTGGTCTGCTATAATTAAATGGACTAAATAAAAAGTGCTTATAAGAAAATGCCCCATTAGCTTGGAAGTCTGTGACAAATCCTTTCTGATGTCCTTAATGTGTTGTTATGAAATTCAATTACACAGCATGCTCACCTTGCTTATTTCACCAGCCATAATCTAGTGATAGCTGTGGTGAGCAGTGACTGAAAGTATCGTAAAATATTACAAATAGGAATTGGGTAATTTTTACATTAAGATTTTTTTTATACTGGAAGAGTGAGTGGCTTGCAAGGAAAACCTCTACTGTGCAGACTGGAAATCATTCTGCCATCCTTTACTGGTTTAATTACAACAAACCCAAATTCTCACCTTGTTTTATCATTGTAGTCAAGGCCACATCATGATCTTCATTGATAATGAAGATGGTGGTAGTCATAGCTAAAATTTATTGAGTGCTGACTCTATTCCCAGCCATGACAAATGTTTTTGATCCATTTTTTCCATTCATTCCTAACAACAAATTCTGAAGTACTTTTATCTCTTTTTTACAGATGAGGCTGAATGATATTAAGTGACTTGGCCAAGAAAACATTGAGTCGATATTAGCCTGGAGAGCCAGTGCTCTTAGCTGTTTGTTGGGACTGTCTCACATTGTACTTTATGTGTCATGAGACATTATTTTAAATTTTTTAACCATTAAAAAGTGTAAAACCATTCTTAGTTTGCAGGCTGTTTAAGGGCAGACAACAATAAACTTTTGAGAGGAATAGTCATCACTTACTTGATGTATTTATCAAACAACTGGTTAGTTAAATGATTGACTCCATATTAGCCAATTTATAAAACTGAATACTAATATCTGGGACTGTATCCCATTGTAGATAAAGTCAGTAGGAAATACAGGAATTTAGAAAGAAATTGTTTGGTTATGAGGACATGCTCCTGCTTAGAAGTGTAAGGTAAACAATACAGGGTGCTAATATCAATGCAAGAAATAGAGTGCACATTGGAAAACCCTCTCCGTTCCCCGGCCTGCTCCCATTCACTGGAGAAACTCAGTAGCAAGTTTGGGGGTGAGAAGGGCTGGCAGTAGAACACACAGTGACTCATGCCTTCTGGATATCGCCGACTTGAGTTTCACCCACCCAGTTATCTGCTAGAGGGAGCAGGAGACAGGAAAATTGTGGAGGAGGGTGGAAAGTAAAGAGATTGGGAAATGAGGTGGGAAGTTTGAGGCAGAGGGACAGGGAATGGGCGGTATTTTTTGGCATTGTTTTGCCCCCATTCATAATAGCAGAACTTCATGAACACATCACTCAAGGGCCTGGCGGCCTTTGCTCTCCCTTCTGCCTTCTGCTGCTCTAAAGCCCTGACTTAATACATACTCACTGCCACCATCACGGCAGTTCCGTGACAGCCTCAACACTAACTTCCATCTTGAGTCGCCATATGGAATGTTGTTATCTGTGACATAACGACATGTGACCTTGTCAGACTTTCTTACCTGAAGATCGTTTCATCTCTGCTGCATTTCTTCTGAGTTACTGAAATAATTTTCTTGTATGAGATAAACCATGCTACAGTTTAATGGCAACAACAATAAATTTTTGAGAGGGATAGTCATCATTTAGTTCATGTATTTATCAAACAACTGACTAGTTAAGTGATTGACTCCATATTAACCAATTTACAAAACTGACTATTAGTATCTGGACATTTTGTCTTTCTGAAATATGAAGGAAGAAAAATGTTTCTTTGTGGAAGCCTCATGGAATTGAAAATCCAGGGAAAACATAAAATACATATATGAAATTACAGAAATGTTCATTCACTTTCTTTTGTTTTCAGGGACTGGTTAAATATGCTGAGTCCACCAATTGTTCCTCCCAGTCAACAGCCAGATGAGCAGCATCCGGATTCTTCTGGAAGTCTGAGTGCTCAAGGTAGGAATATGAAAAATGCTATGCATAAAAAATAAAAATAATTTATCATAAATAGAGAAAATCAGTCACTTTGAGATGCCACCATTTTCATTAAATACAGATCATTTAGGCTTACGTATGCAAAATAACATAACCTCTGCCTCATTTTTTAGGATGATGGGTTCTTCACAACTCAAAAGAACAAGAGAGAGAAATTATCCTTGTTTTTCTAAATGTTAACACCGGGGCAAAATATAGTTTAAGGCCTAAGAGCATGGCTTTGGTGTCAAATTGACGTCATCTGAATCCCAGCTCTACCAATTCTCACTGTGTGACCTTTATGAATTGTGGCTACTGCATCTGTAAAACAATCCTAATAATAGATAGTACCCACCTGATAGTTTCTTGTGAAGATTTGCTGAGGTACTATACATGAAGCACTTAGAATAGTGCCTACCGAATACTAGCTGCTGTTATTATTGTGAAGCAGACTCAGTACTCCAACATCACTGACACATGCATGTTTTCATTAATACAGAGACACAGACTTTTCATTAAAGCAAAGGCTGTCATGATAGTTATCAGTAATGTAAAAATCAGAGTAAGCAGGAATGAAAATTTGCCCGGGGTTCCCTTGTTGGCCCAAGCCATCAAGATGAGCCATTAGTTTCTGGTTGTGAGCTGGGAACTTGACTGCCAGGAGTGCTGGAGGAGGAACAGAAAAGAATCTTCGGTGAAAAGAGAGGGGAGGAGATGGCAGGGGTTGGGGGATCACAAGTGCATAATTAGAGTGACAAATAACCTCAGAGTGGGGCTCAGTGAGACAGTTTTCTGGGTTGAATTTTGAAGATGGAAGGGCTACATATGAAGCTTTAAAAAAATGGAAGTGAAAACAATATAAATTGCTCCAACAAAAGTGCCAGTTTTTTGGGTTTTGGTTTTTTTCCTACCTGCCCCAGGGAGAAAGTTGATCCCATTTTTCTTCAGGTATGGAGAATTCAGAGTGAGAGCTCATACATTTGAGTTGTATGTTTTGGCTGCCCAAGGGATAGAGATGTCTCTGTGATTTACTGTCTGGAATAGATTTTGCCCCTCAAATTGGGAATATTTTTAGAGGTGTACATTTATAATTACTTATGACAGAAAAATGGAATCTTGGCTGTCAGGAGGAGACCTTGCTGTGAGGGAACAAGTAATATGTTATATTAAGTGTCCTAAATATGCAACGGGAACCCAGAGTGTGGTCCTTGAGCAAAGGCACCCAAGATGTACATTAATGATAAGTGGCTGAAAGGATGTCTTTCTTAGCGTGACCATTGCCAAGCCTGGTTCTCACAGCAGGAGCTCAGTTATGTTGAAGGTAGACAGAATTTCCACTGAGGGCAAATTAACAGATTAAATTCAGAGAATTGTTAAAGTGTGCTGGCCAATGTTGACCAGATCAGGCACCCCTTCTGCCTACCACCCTAGATTTTTATCAGCTGTCCCCTTTCCCTTTTCTCATATGCTTGGGTGTTTTGTGGTTAATTAATACCATCAAATTATTTCCTGTTTGGTGTTTCCTATTTGGTTAATCTTTACAGTTTAATGGCATAGTTTTAGACAGTATAGTATGGTCAATACTTACCAATATATTGAGAGTGTTTCCATCTGTTTCTCAAAGAAATATAATGGGCTTAAGTTTTCAGTTTATATCATCGAAGGGCAAGGGAGGCATGGTTGCAGGCAGTCTGGGACTCTTCCGGGGTTTCTGTTGCACAATACCATTGATTTAGCACTTACTGTGTGCCAAACACTGTGCTGAGTCAGTACATTTAGCCTTCACAGCACCACCGTGAGAAAGTTACTATTTGTGTGTTTTTCCAGCTAAGGAAAGTTACTATTTATGTGTGTTTTCCAGCTGAGGAAACTGAGGCACAGAGCTCTTCAATAACTTGCCCAAAGTCACATAACTACTAAGTGGCACAGCTAGAATTTGAACCCAAGCAGCCTGGCCCCAGAGCCCAACCACTATATTTTTATACTTTTGGGGTTTTTAATCAGGTAAATAGATTACCTACTCAAAAAATAATAAGGAATTGAAAAATTATTTCCATATTGAGATGTCCTGACCTACAGGAAAAACAAATTAAAACATTTCAAGGGCTATGATGCTAAGTTAAGGAAAAAAAAGAAACGGAGCCTTCTGGTCGCCTGTTGCAGCCCAGACCTGCCTCTCTCTCCCACCAATGCTTGTTAGAGATGACAGGTAGCCACAGCTGGCCAGATCCAGGGCAGGGCCAAGGAAGGGAAGAGCTGAATGAAGGACAAATTCACTGGACCGTGGAACTGCAGGGCCTGGGATAGGTATGTAGCCTATTTCGGTAAAGGCCTTCCCAGACAGTCTTATCTACATAGGTCAGTCTCCCACCCACTGTGTTCTCTCACTTCATCTCCTAATGTTTTCTTCACAGTTTGTAAATCTCGATTTGTTTACTTGTTCATTGTCTTTTCCTAAGTAGGCTATGAGGCTTTTTTTGTTTTGTTTTGTTTTTTATTGATTGATTATTATGAATATTCATGGGATACGAATTACCAGAAATTGCTTTTTATACCCTGTGTCCCCACCCAATTGTCCCCCTACCACCCGGCTATGAGTTTTTAAGAGTAGAGACTTTCTCAGTTTGCTCACTCCTGGATCCCTGGTGCCCTGTGCAATTTCTGGCATATATTACATTCTCTAAATTGTCATTAGAAAGAAGAAAGAGAGGGAAGAAGGGTGGAAAATATTCTTCAACTGATCATTTCTTATAACAACTTCAAGAGAAAAAAAGTAGGGCAATTCGTTGAAATCTGACTTCCAGTTTTCCTTCCCAATTCCAATTTTTTGGTATATCTCTAAAATTCAACCATGAGAGTATTGAATTTAAACACATATATTTTAGCAATTAAAAAGTTATAGATCGCCTTATGCAGTGGCTTGTAAAATTATTTATAAGCAATGAAAACTTTTCTTTGAAGTAAAATCTCGTATTGGAATCCCAATATACAGAAGAGAGAAAAGCAGAATCCTGTCCTGGAGGTCTGGTGAGCCAGTTAAAAACACTGATGTGCTTCAACCCCCTCAGTTTGCCTAAACAGGTGAATGACTTGCCCAAGGTCAAATGCCCAGTCAGAGCCTGAGCTAGGATTAGGACCCAGCTTCCTCCACATGAACGCCCTTCTGCAGAGCTGTTTCACTGTGATGTGAGAATGGTTTGTGGGGACTGACTTACAGGGAAACGGAATCTCCCATCTTTGGGTTTTAGGATAAAAATAATCATTGCTAGCATTTATTTTTATCTTTCTGTGTTCCAGACACTTCAATGCTCACAATAGCCTACTGAGCTGTGGGTTCTGTTATTGTCCCCATTTTCCACATGGTCCACTGGGACTTAGAGCTGCAAAGTGATGTGCTCAACCACCAGGCCTCCATCAGAGATGGAGAGGCCAAGACACATCTGTGCAGCTTGAGGTATAACTGCACTTTCACAGCAAAGAAAGGTGGCCTGATGAATACATGATTCTAGAAACCTTGCCCCAGGCCATACAAAAGTAAGTGCATGACTTATATCTGACTCCTCAGAAGCTCCTGTCCTTACTTTATTCAGTAGGAGTTTGTGTCACAGTCACGGTTTCTGCTTGGCACAGAATGTCTCAAGTGTATAAAAGCCACCTTCAAGTAAACAGCCCATTTCCAGTGGAGCTGGCCAGGGCCAGGAACTGCACTGCGCTCTGATCCCTGCTGTCTGCCTGCACAGAGAACAGCCCGCTCTTCACAGTTCCTCCTGGGCTCTGATATACTTGTTGAATATCAATCACCATGGCCATGGGTGCCCTTAACACTTACTGAAAGTGTGTTTTCCTGAAACTCATATGAAATGTAAAAATAGGAAGTTAAGATTTCAGAACTTATTCGAGAAAACCACCAAATTGACCTTTTGAAAATGAACCATACTTAGCTCTAAGAATAGTTGTCAAATTGTTTTTGACATTTGTTCCTTTACAGATATGACCCTTAAATTATTCATGCTTACCAGCTCCAAAATGGAATAATAATGACCTCTCTTGTCAGCCTGTAGACCTCTCTGGCAGTTTACATAGATTTTGAGTAAGAAAGGCATTCAGAAGGGTTTTTAAAGTTGCCAGAGTCTCATAAAAATAACATTCTTGTACCATTTTTTATGGCAAAGCCACATAAGATATTCCTTTACGAACATTGATTAATCTCTCACAAGACATAAATAGGCAGCAGATGTTTATTTTGCAGATATAATATCCAAATTACTCATATAGAATGTACTGAAGTCTCATGGCTCCTCACAGCTAACCAGAGAGAGGGTGTCTGGCTGCCTGCTCTACTCCAGCAGAGGAATCCTCTCACCATCCTCCTGTTTACAGCCTCATAATTATTTGACATTTACCCAGTACTCTGAGTCTGACAGTTATGCATCATTGAACAACTGTGGTCTACCCAGTGCCAGGACATAGTAAACACTACGTAAATATTAGATGAGTGAGCGAGTGGATCTTCCAGCCATGGGAAACATGAGGATGATGTGATCTACTCTTTGTATCTTCCTTGTACCTTGGAGACTTATTTAAGATGCAAGGGAGACCTTCTCCCAAGAGAGCAATTTTGTTGATGTAAAACTCATAATAGAAGTTAGAATTAATAAAGCACTGCTGTGCATTATCTCATGGTGACCTCTCCCAGCACTGCCCGGCATGGGGTTATGTTATGTCCCCGCTTTACAGAGGAGGTGAAGGAGCCAGCCTGGGTCACAGACACACCGCGTGTGGAGCAGGATGCTGACCCAGGCCCCTCTGACCACAGCGTCCACACCCTTAACTCCCACACTGCAATGTGACCACAGAATCCCCACGTAGGTTAATAAGAACTGCAAGACTAAATGTCCATGGCAATTTTTTAAGTTTGGTAAGTTCTCTCTTCTTGAAGCTTTCTGGATAAAATACAGTCATGGGTCACTTCACAATGGGGATATGTCCTGAGAAAGGTGAGAAAGGCGATTTTGTTGTTGTGGGAACATCACAGAGTGTACTTACCCTCGCCTAGATGGTACAGCACACCTATGCTGCATGGTATAGCCTGTGGCTCCTGGCTGCCAACTTGTACAGCATGTTACTGTACTAAATACTGTAGGCAATTGTAACACAATGCTAAGTATTTGTGTATCTAAACCTACCTAAACATAAAAAAGGTACAGTAAAAATACAATATAAAAGATAAAAAATGGTGTATACCTGTGTAGGGCACTTACCATGCATGGGGCTTGCAGGACTGGCAGGTGCTGTGTGTGAGGCAGTGAGTGGGTGGTGAGTGAGTGTGAAGCCTGGGACATCACTGTGCACTGCTGTAGACTTTATGCACACTGTACACTTAGGCTACACTAAATTTATTTTTAAAAACAAAGTAATTGTGCTATGATGTTTCAATGGCTATGATGTCACTAGGTGATAGAAATTTCTTGTCTCTATTATAATCTTATGGGACCAATGCGCTCCATCTAATCAAAATGTCATTGTGCAGTGCATGACTGTAGTACTCTCCTTAGTATTCTCCTTAGACCCGTATTGCCTCCACCTCAACTCTCAGCTTATAAAATGTTCATAGTATTTATGTCATTCTTGAAACCAGAATCCCTGCCCCTTCCCTGTGAGGCAACTAGCTGCCTTTTATTCTCTGTTTAACCTTGGGGGTGGGAGTTATTTTCCTCCAGGGGTGGGAGGAGGGGCACGGCGGCACTGTCCTCTGTGGACCAGGAGGAAGTTATTTTCTCTCATACAGCTATCAGGGTCCGGGGGTGTCTTCTCTGCAGAGAAGTGATTAGAGAGGGGGGGAAATGAACACTCTCACTAGTATAAAGAGATGCCTTCTTTTCAGGTGCACTAGAAGTGAAGTGACCTCTTCAGTAGAGATGTAAACACATTGCTGCTGTGTGAGGCTCTCTCCCCTGTTCCAGAACTACCCCACCTACTTAGCCCCCAAATGCAACCCAGAAGAGGTCCTGGCCCAGGATGTGGGTCCAGCTTCCCCTTGCTGGAATTGGGATGCATTTTCCCATAGCTTAATGTTGACGCCTTGCCTGAAATCAGGTTCTTTAAGGCACTATGGGCTTCAGAGCTCAATAACATGGTTAGGGACCTTCCTGCCTTCTAACAAAGCACATTCAGAGTTGTAAACCACACATTTGCAAGCGCACATCTGAGTTACTGCATATTCCTGAAAAAAATGAAATTGCAATAATTCCTAATTAATTATCCATGTCCTTCAACATATTCCTTAAAATGGCATTTTCCAAGTAAAATACAGACACCAGTTTCTACAAAAGGAGTGATGTACTTACTTCCCAAATGACACCTGAACTGTGTTCATGGCATGTTATTTGCCTTCCAATATAGCTTTATATTGTGGTTATTAGAGGCTGGGAAGGGAAGAGGGGATAGGAAGAGATTGGTTAACAGATACAAAATCACAGCAAGTTAGAAAAAATAAGTTCTAGTTGTCTATAGTAATACTGCTCACCTGTAATTAACAATAATTTATTATATGTTCTCAAACAGCTGGAAGAGAGGAGCTCAAAAGCTCTCATCACAAAGAAATGATACATTTTTGCGATGATGAATATGCTAATTTGCCTGATTTGATCATCACACAGTGTTTGCATGTATTGGAATATAACTCTGTACCCCATAAATAAGTACAATCAGTACATGTCAATTAATAAATTTTAAAAATTGTAGAACAAATCCATAAAACAATATGTCTTTCTAATAGAAGAAAGTATCTTTTCATCATTTTTACTTCATTGTTGGTCACTTATTTTTCTCCGATTTGAGGGCACATGTTTTCTGAGGACCAAAATTCAGCAATTCACAGTGATCTTTCTTGGATTTTAGTGCAAGTTAATTTTGCCCTACTGTGAGATGTGTTGGTGGAAGAGTTTACAAGTACTCAGCAGAATCTTATCTAAAATGTCATCTTTATTGATCTTAAGGCTGACTGCACCAAATGCTGAGCCCTCACTGCTGAATTGTTTAAACAATGGTGTATTAGTATGCACATAAAAATACAGTCAATCAGTTCTAAAGATCTATAGGAGAGAAAATGCATTAACTTTTTAAAAAAATTCTAGATGGCAGCATCAGAAAATCGAATATCAAGTGCAGTGTCTTGATTCAGAGATTTTAAATCTGATAAACTGGTGCCACATCATTTATTTTCAAGGTTGAGGACTTAGTTTGCACGTATAGGTTTTCTATTATCTACAGTTAAAATGCATTAAATATGGATAATTAAACATTTATATTAATTGACTTTCGAAAGGTGAACTGGTGGGCTTATTTAGCCGAGCTGATCTAACCAAGGGGAGGGCAGCCAATATTGCTGCATTTGGTCCAGCTCCACTGGTTTTCTTCTGATATTGCTGTTAACCAATTTCAAAGTGGATGAGGCTGAAAGTTTCTAAACAGCTTATTACCTGGAAGGTAATTTTATTTCACTAGACATGGCTTTATTATGTGAAGAAGAGTAAAAATGTAATTTGAACCCCTGTCCAGATGCTCTTAGTCTGGAAGCAGAAAATGATTTTATTTGTTAATTTGTCCTTTTAGAGCTTCTGTAGCCAGTCTTTAAATAGAGCAATTTAGCATTTTGAGGAAAAACAAACTCTGCACTATCCAAGAATATAATTGAAAATTACCCCATACCCATGCACGATAATTACCTTTCAAAACATTTTCCAGTGCTTGACATCATAGTGGTAATTGCTTAATGATACTATAATTTCATTACGTAGGGATTACAATGGCAAAATGATGTAAGTTGGAGGCTTTAAAAATTAAGTTACAATGAAAACAAAACCTTTTATGTATGTTTAAAGCACTTGTTTCAATGTAAAATTATACATAATCTCACCCAATTTTTGTATGGATGTCATTGTAGGTACTTTTAAAATTCATCCATTTAAAACTTTGGCAATAAAAACTGCAAAACATCTCTTAGTCCACCTGGTTATAATGCATGAGGTTCCAGTTTTACAGTGATATGTATTGGAACAAATGCATTTATATAGCAGTTATTGCTCCAGTTTGCATGCATTGTGTAGCAAAACCTCTACTAATGAATTGGATCCACCTCGATCCCTTTGCAATTGGGCGATAAAGATCAATGGCCCATTACAATGCTTGTTTTCGTCTTGAAAGATTCTTGACTGGTTGTAAAATGTATTAATTTTTCTAACTTAATAGCACAAGCCTAAAAACTTATCTTTTTGGAAGGTACATGCACAGAACGCACTCATATAGCCTATAATTTTTATGTGTCAGAGGTCAGAGTTCCCCCAATGTGTTGATGGGGTAAAGACAAGAAATCAACTGGCAGATCCGTGAGAGAGTTTGACTCACAATCATTCACCTCCATAAATGTGATTTTAACATTATACCTATTGGAAAAATTAGTTTTTACTTTTTGAAACATACATGATTTTGGGTATAAGAACTGTTTTTATTTAAAGATGACTTCATCATAATGTCCTATTTAAAACTAGTTGGGGGCTATTGTTTCATTCAGATCCTTTATACAGATGCAGTATAAATGAACTGTATAAATGAACTTACCACTCTTGTGTCTAGCTCAGATATTCTACGTTTTCCAAGATGATGATTATAACAACATTTATTGAGTACTCACTGTGTGTGTGTATTATCTCACTTAAGAACTATGACACGTACTATTATTATCTTTTCTTTACATATGAGGACACTGAAGCTCACAGCAGGGAATTTTCCCAATATCCCACTGCTGCAATGTGGTAGAAATGGGATTTAAACCCAGGTCCTGTCTGACTCCATTGTCTAAATGTCATACTGCCTCTATGATGCTTCAAGCCGTATCAATACTTCTGAGTTACTAAAAAAGTTATATGTAGCCTATAGTTCATGATTTATTTTATTATTATTATCCTTAATAGTAATAGTAACTACCATTTATTGAACAATTACTATGTCCACTATGCTATGCATATTACCAGTGTCCAATTTAATCTTCCACAAAACCCTATGAAATAAGCATTATTATTCCCATTTTACAAACGAGGAAACCCAGGTCCATAGACTGCCAGCCTACAGTCTTGAGGGCAGTAAAAAGTGGAGCTGTCATTCACCCCTGCCTGTGTTGGGTTCTAGAGTCCATGGGTGCTCTTAGCCAGTCTGCAGTAGCAACTCCCAGTTTAACTCCTTTTGTTTCATGTGTGAATGTCACATCCACAAGTAGACTGTGCCCAGCTGAATCACATACAGGCACACAGTACATAATTATTGATAAACTGATTTTGTTCATTTCTCTGAAATAGCCCACATATTCAAGGGATGAAGGAGTGAATATCTGAAAGTACAGGAGGTATACACTCTCTTTTGATGTGCAGACATGACCTAAAGAGGTCATCTTTGATATGGAATGATCATTTGAAAAACTCTGTATCTGTCCTATTTAAAAGAAGGAGGACGGAGGCAGGACCTCAGGGACCACTTCTAAGGCAACAGAAGAAAATGAAGATTTCCTTCTCTGATTTTCTGTTCTTAATTAGAAATTGTGCAGGGTGCTCTATTAATCTGATGTGGTCATTAGCTAATTCCTGTCATACTTCAAGGATACAACCACTGTAACCAAGAGTCGCAGAGGCTTATCAAAGGCAAAGGACGGATCATTGGATCTGGTCTCCTCTTCTATGCGGGGTTCATCCACAAAATCCTGCACAAATGGTTGCCTCAGTCCCCACTTCACTCTCCCTGGAATACATGTTCCATTGGCAGGTCAGCTCTAATGCTTAGAAAATTCTTCCTCGCACTGAGCCAAAATATGGCTTCTCGTTACATCTTCCCATTAACCCTATTCTTCCTCCTGGAACCGCACAGGATCTTCTCAGCTTCTCACTCCTGTGCCACCCTTCATACACTTAGAACTAGAAGGCTTTTGCCACCTTCATCAAGCTTTCTCTTTTCTGGAGTTAATAACCCCATTTCTTTTGGGCTTATTGAGCTATTTGCCTCTCACAGGAACTGTCACGTTTGCCAATAGTTTCTGAAATATGAGAAATCAAATTTCTTTTGTTTCCAAACGTGATTTTTTAAGTTTTGTTTTACTGTTTACATTGAGTTGCTTACATAAGAACCCTTGGCACTGGAGCCATCTCAGACTAATGGCCTCCTGTTAATTTTTTTAACAGTATAATAGAGAGAAAACTGAACTGAGAGTCTGGAAAACCAAGTTCATCCCCAGTTCTGCCTCTGCCCCAACAGGCAACCTCAGATGAGCTATTTAACTTTGCAGTCCCTGGTTCCTTCATCCATAAAGTGGGTACAATAATTCCTGCCTACTTCACAGGGTCATGAGAGCCAGGTGAGCTACCACATGGGAAAGTACTTTCTAAGCCATCAAGGGCTCTCCCAGTCGAGGTATTAGTAAGCAAGGCAGACGTAATCATTCCTCTGGTAAACTCCACTCTTTAAGAACTGCTAGCCCTGCGCTCTACTCACAGGAGTCAGCTGATTTCACCTCTCCCCACTTCACTGCATACTCCTTGAGAACAAGGCCTATTCTTGTAATCATTATGTCCCTAACACCTCGCTCCATGCCTGGCTCCGAGAAGGATCATGTTAAATGGGTTTTGGATGGTTAGAAGGAGGATGGGCAGAAGAATGGCTGTGGTATGGCTTCGAACACCCCTTCAACATCCGGGCATCACTCCCTTGGACTTAACTCCAGTTCGTCAATGTCCCGTCAGTGCCCGTGCACAAACTTGGTCTGATTTTGGCTGAGTAAAGTGGAATCCTACCACCACTCCCTTAGACTGGGCAGTGACACTTAAGATCATGGTCTTTTATTCATGCCCACCATCCAGTTCCTTCTGAAGCTGACCCTGGTGAGCTCACAGCCCAAGGGCTCGGTTTCCTTTGCTCTTTACTAGTCTGTGCTAATGAAGAAAGATGGGTATTGTCCTAATCCCCCCTTCTCCTTCAGCCTTCTCTGATCCTCTTCTGCTTGGGGTCTTGACCTTCAGCCTCTGAACTCCAGGTACATGGACTTTCACAAGAACTCAGAAGTCACTCACACACAAATACTCGAGTACTTAGCACAATGCTGGGCACATAAAAGATGCTCCGGAAACATCTTTGTAAAACAATTTTTTTCAATTCATGCCATTTGTTGGAAACCAACCAAACTTTGATAATGACTTGGGCAGTGGAGTTCTCTTCATCCAAGCCATCTAAATGGCTGTCACAAGAAAAATGATCAAGCCATGTTCATATCCCCAGCAAACTTGACGGCCCTTCTTACCACTAATAAAACTACAGACCACCTGACATGTTTTCTATGTGTTCTCTACTTTATGTATCTTATATTTCTAAATGACTTTATTATTTTAATTTTTATATATTTGGTAGCTTTCTTAGGATGTACGAAGATTGAATTCTCTGTTATATCACTTAATTTGCACGGTTTTGCATTTGGTACAGCTCTGGCCTGTGAAGAAGTTTAGGACTGTGATAATTAACTTTTGGATCCTGCCCAAGTTTCCCTAATCCTAATTAATGAGCATAACTCCTTAGTCCTTTGGCTCTTTCTCTTTTTTCTTTCCCCTTCCTGCCAGTTCTCCACACTGTTTTTCTCATCCTTTATGGTGAAGCAAGCCTTCTGATCACAGGTGTTTATTCTCTATCTTACACTGCATATGAGGACCCTCATCCCTTCCACCAAGCTCCTCCCTTTCACCCTAAACATGCAGCCCACATAAAGAAAATCTCCCAGGAGAGATGGTGATTCCTGCCCTTCCCCAGTTGCAGGTTAGGAATTCCAGGCCAAGCCAGCAGCTAATGTGTCTGTGATTCCCCTTCCCACAGGTGAAGAAGACCTGAGTGTGGAAGAGGATGAGGAAGTGCTGACTCTGTTGTATGACCCATGCCTGAACTGTTACTTTGACCCCCAGACTGGGAAATACTACGAGTTGGTGTAATCCCTCCTTCCAGGGCACAGAATGGCTACCCCCCATCGGAGAAGGGTGGCAGTTCAGTCTGCTAAGGAAGCACTACAAGTTGTGTGTTGAGCAGGCCCACGGAATCAGAGAAAAATGGATTCATTTTGTAAATAATGTTCGATGTTAAGGATTCCTACGTTCTTTTTGTAGATGTGTGTGATTTTGAAACTGTGACAGAATTAATATAGAGACAAGATTTTAGGACTTTGAATTGGTTCTTATTTGTTCATTCTCATCCTACATATAATTTTGTTTATTTCATATCATTTTACGTAAACGAATTAAGTTATTCATTTAAATTTCTTACAGTGTTATCTGTAAATGATGGCTTGATATACAGAAAATGTATTCTTGTTTAAAAGATGTCTGGGTACTTCTTATTTCATGACATATTTGTATTAAAAATAAAGTATGATCGTCAGAAGAATACCTTTTAAACTGCTTCTTTTTATTCACCCCACTTTTTTTTACCAGAATATTTCTAGATGATAGTTACTTTCCTTTGACTCTTAGAAAAAAATATATATATATGAACTGGTCAGACTTTATGATCACAATTTATTAGGACTAACCCACTATTTCTGTTTCATTGTAGTTCATCTAGAGTTTGCCAAAGATCACAATATTGTTAATCACGTAAGCTGCTTAGCACTGTACTTGGCCTTTTTTTTTTTTTTTCCTTTTTGTCTTTTTCCGTGACCGGCAACGGATCGCAACCCTCAGTGTCGCGCCCGTACTAGACCGGGACCGGCAACGGGATCGCAACCCTCGGTGTTGCACCCGCACCTCGCTCAGCCAGTGAGCGGCCGGTCTGTATGTGGGATATGAACCCTCGGCGGGAGCACCACCACGCTCCCAAGCGGCGCACTGTAGCAGTGCGCCACCGGGCCGGCCCTGCCTTTTTTTTTTTTTAATATTTTACCAATTATCTCTGAATTTTAATAATGTGGTCAAGTCTAGTTTCATGGATCCATATTTAGCAAGAAGTCACCCATTTGGGCACTGCTGTGCCTCACCACTTCTGTGACTTGGGCCTGTAGAAACCTGGGAGGCTTTCTTTGGTCTTTAACACTGTGTTAGTGCAACTCTGCTTGCTGCACCACAAGGAAAAAATCATGTGCTTCCTGCATTTGGGCGGATGGCCTTGTATTGTGTGCCAAGTACATTAATATTGAGCTCAAGGAAGTACTTACTATATTAGCTGGTATATTTTGTTATTTAATAAAGATTTTTAATAAAAAGGAGTATGATTGGAAATGAAAAATTATTGGTGTACAGTTGGATTTAATGGGTAGTACTATAATTTCATTTTATGTTTCTTGATAGAGGAAATAAGAGTTCTTTTTTTCAGGAGCAGATTTGGACTCCTGTTCAAAGAATCATACATTATTTAGAACCATGTTTGTGTTTGATAAGCTTTTAATCCTGTTGTTCACAAAGTGTACCTTCATTATGAATTTCTCTCCAAGATCTTCATACTTACAAAATGAAAATGAATAAATGAGGCTTCACAAAGCATGCAGAATGATAAATGAGTTGGATTATCTTGATTACGACCTTGAAGATTGGAGCAGGATGTGGAAGGCCTTGTTCCTGCTTTAAATAGTCTCAGGACCATGCACATAAGTAGAGGAGTCAAAAGTTTGTGTTACTTAAGGCTTGTAGTTACAGATATCAAAAACATCATATGCTACATTAAGGAGAAAAAACTTAAAGATACCTGAGTGCCTCATGAACCACAAAGCAATGCCATAAGGCCTCCAAATAGACTAAAGCTGGGACCTAGCAGACTATAGAGAGTTCTGTTGGGATACTTGAGTTGCAAGCAACAGACACCCTTGATCCCAGAATTCAAACACTTGCTGAATGATCAAGCTCCAGGAAGCACAGGAATCAATCAGAGCAGCTCCAGGGATCCCTATAGCAGTAACTAAGTAATCCCTATAGCAGTCATTTTTCATGACATTGGACCAAAAGGACAATGCCACCTTTCTCTGCCTCAGGTCTCTGCTCAAGGAACAAGAGGCTGGTAGGCTTGCCTTGGAATGGGAGTAAGATAGTCCCTGAAGGAGAACAGGACCACAAGAAAGGGGAGGGATGCCAGGCACACAAAAATGAGGAGGGAAGGCAGGTCCACAAAATGGCTAGGGATTCCAGGCACACAAAAATGACAGATGTCTATTCTGGGAGTCTAGACGTGCTGTCCCTGCCACTCATCTCTGATTCATTTTGCCATCTCTTCTCTCTTCTCTCTCTTTCTCTCTTTCCCCATAACTTGCCCAGCTATTCAGTCCACCTGCCAGGACATCCAACCACACAGAAATATTAACTCTGAATTTCAATTCAAAAATCCCAGAGTTGGGATTGCAATTGGCCAGTTTGGTCCAATGGCCATCAGGACTCTCTTCCGGGGATAGGGGAGGAAGGCAGTTAAGGAGTGTCTACCACAAAGTCTTATTATTCCACTTTTTACATTTCATTTGCCTTTTTTAAGGGGATGGATTCATTTCTGTTGAGATTTCTACAAAAGAGTTGAAAAATAGAAATAGATCTGCTTCACACTGCCAGTGTTAAGGCGAAATGGTGCAGCCAATTTACTTGGTAATTCATTGACTTGGCTATACCTTTTCACTGGTTATCGAATTTTGCTGCATATTAGAATCTCCTAGGAAGTTTATTAAATACTGACATGTAGGTTCCACATCTAGAGAGCCTGATTTGATTGATTTCAGGTGTAGCCTAGCCATTGGGAATTTTTAAAACCTCCCCCACCAATTCTAATATGCAGTCAAGGCTGAGAGCCACTGCTATGGATTAGATTTGACACGTTTGCCTAATGGCATATGTACCTGTGGGGAAGAGTCTATATTATTAATTTCCTTTTTAAAGACCTTAATTTCTACTTTTCTAATCAAATGTGTACCCAACATTCATATCTGGAACTGACTATTGCAAATGGATACTACAAAAACAGATTGATTCAATATGGAAATACATCTTAAGACAATTTTGTATAAATTTTGGGAATGCTTCAAATAGTTTCTTGTTTCATATAATCAGGATGCAACTTATGAGTGACTTTTAAGTCATCAATTTCTAAATTATTATTTAATTACAAAGACTGATTAATGGGAATTATGGAAAAATAACCATCTGAGATACATGGCATCAGATCAATGATTTAGCTTTCCTGGCAATTATAAGTTCTTGCTCTCTCCAATTAATTTTATTTTATTTTTTATTACAGGAAAATACTGACATATATGAAATAGACACTTGCAAAATGCCTTGCCCTACTGTATTTCTCCATACTTTTAGATTAGCTTCATTTAAATGTCATTTCGACCACATCTTGATTTTTTTTTTTGAAATGCAAACTGTGTTTAATAACTGAGAATAGTGTACAACCCAAAGAACAATTAATTAAAAGAACTTAATTTTAAAGTTGTCATTTGGCTTTAATTAAACATCCAGCTGCTGAAAGTTTCTGGACCATTCTTTTTTAAAAACAGCAGAATGACAGCAAGCACAGTACCCAAACTTCGTTTATTTCAGGTTTTGTCCTGTGACTCTCAATCATCAATCAAAATGGCCAGAATAATGAAAATTAAGAATCACCTACCCACATGTGGTTGATATCATAGGATTTCTATTTTATACATCATTCATTTTGCATTCCAGAAAAGTTAGACATAGAGAATTCTTGTCAAGCAAAGCCTATTTTCTCTTTTTCTCCCATTATAACAGTTGAGATAGAATCACCTAATTGGGCCTAAAAAGTACAATAAAGATGATTTCTTTAAACTTTCTGATTTTATAATTGAGAAAAGTGAGCTTCAGACTGGGAAGTTAATTGTCCAAAGGCACTCTGTCACAGAGGGGAGGATGGAATCCATAATTCCTCACTTCTGAACCAGTTCTTTTCCCTCCCAGTGGAAATTAAGATGAGGACTCAAGTGACAGATTTAGCTGGACATCACAGACCCTGTACAGAGGTCACCAGAGGACACTAGCACCCTGCCAGGAGTTTGGGATGTCTGGTTCTCACTTAGCATTTTCTTCTCTTTTGCCCTGCAGATTCATTCTTCCCTCAGTTGTCAGCCTTTACACCTCAAAGATCTGCATTTTCCAACATGTGTTCCAAGAAGCAGAACTTTCATTACATGTTAATAAGTGCACTGGGAGTGAGGAAGAGGTCTGTGGTCAAACAAAGGTAGAAAGTACTGGAGAAGTGGAAGTGGTCATTTGTCTTTACTGGAGTAGTTCTCAATGGCTTTAATAGACTAACAGGTACAGGGATTCTCCAAGGGAGGAGTGGAATATAAAGGTCTTCTCAAAGTTATTTGTCTACAAATCCTTTTTTCTGTAGAGCATCTCAAGGATCTTAGCCCACAGAACCTCCTTTGAGAAATACTGCTGTAGATGACTTCCCCATAGTCTGGGAGCCCTGACTTCCAACAGAACTCACACAAATGTGTCTCCCTAGTTTGTTTGTTTGATTGGTTGATTGGTTAGATGGGTTGGTCGGTCGGTTGGTTGGTTGTTTTTAATCCGTGTGTGTGTGCACACACACACGCTCATGTGCACACATATATGTTAGTGCTTGTGTTTTTGCGGGGGGTGTTGGGGGTTGCTTTTTGTTTGCCCAGATATTCTACAGACCCCTGACCAGGCTGTAACAACATTATTCTTTAGATTCACTTTTCATCCAAAACAAAGTGTGCTGAAGCCTGAACATTCCCTAAGTCTGAGCCTTTGGTCACCTACAATGAAGAAATTTTCTTTCTCATATTTTAAATTATACAAATTTATAACTGTAGGTAATACAGTTAATGTGTAACAGAGGATAAATCTAAGTGAAAGTTCATTCATCTTGAATATTGGAGCTTTACATCTTAATGAAAATTTTGGTTCTGGTTTGCGTGGTTTTAATATAATTTAGAATCACATTAAGTCAAAATAATTTGACTTATAAGAATTAAATGACCAATAAACATGGGCCACAGATAACACTAATTTTAACTGCTGACACATTCTCCTGTAGTTAATCACCTGTAATTCCATGAAGCATTACAAAAGTGAAGTGTGGGAAATGGTATTGATTGGTTTTCATCAGCCCAACTTATCATTGTCAATGTTTATGCTGAACCTGGCAAGATTTAAGCATATAAACTTGCTCCAAATAGTAGTAAGTATTGTCAATATTTTAACCTGTGGAACAGGGGGAATTATCTCTAATTTGCTCTATTGGATACTTCCAAAGGCTTGGGGGGAAGGATACTCTTGGGACCTTAATAATTGAGATAAGCAAAATCATCTGGGAATATTTGGCTTAAGAAGTCCAGGAGGGGAAATTACTCTTCATTAATTTCTGTTAATATGCTGTTCTGAAATATAATTTGTATTAATGATGGAGTGTCAATACTCTAAATAAATCATGAAATGGGATTAAAATCATCCCCAGTTTTGCTTTACAGCTTCCTAAACCAAAGATTATCTTAATTAAAGAAAATCAATAAAAATTTCACCCTTTGTTTTCCCTGCTACTTGCAAAAGTGATTCAAAGATTTCAAACCCTGAAAACTTAAAAACCTTTTTGCCAACTTGATTAAAAAGAGCTTCCTTTTTCCTTTGAAACCTCTTTGGCCAAAGAAACTGATAGCATCCTATTGTGGGCTAATTTTAGTACGCAGAGTATCTTTTTTCGCCTCTAATACTTTTCTTTGACTTTTGATATCTAGATAGCTCTAAAATTCATCTAAGTATCTAGGTCTGGACAGTATACTTATAATAGCTTTTCAATTTGTTTATTTCAAAAGGTTTTAACTTCTTATTAGTTCAGGTATTTCTCAAGAGCATTACCAATATCAAAAAATTTGACTTAATGGGCCGGCCTGGTGGCGCACTGCGATAGTGCGCCGCTTGGGAAGCGCGGCGGCGCTTCCGCCGAGGGTTCGGATCCCACATACAGACTGGTTCCCGCTCACTGGCTGAGCGAGGCGCGGGAGCAACACCGAGGGTTGCGATCCCGTTGCCGGTCCCGGTCCGGTACGGGGGCGACACTGAGGGTTGCGATCCGTTGCCGGACACGGAAAAAACGGCGCTTCCGCCGAGGGTTCGGATCCCACATACAGACTGGTTCCCGCTCACTGGCTGAGCGAGGCGCGGGAGCAACACCGAGGGTTGCGATCCCGTTGCCGGTCCCGGTCCGGTACGGGGGCGACACTGAGGGTTGCGATCCGTTGCCGGACATGAAAAAAGACAAAAAGGTAAGAAAAAAAAAAAAAATTTGACTTAAGAAAAAAAATGGTGGCTCCATTTTTTTTAGCTAAGCAATAAGAATCTATGGATGCATCAAAGCCAGATAAATAGAAAAAGAATAAGTCCAGAAATTTTTGTTATACTCTGCTCTGATCAGCAAACACATGATCACTGTTAATACCTATAGCCTTAATTATAAGGAACATCACTGTTTGCATTTCACTTACAATTTTTGATATCCCTTTCCATTGTTTGCTGGTTGTTGCTTTCAGTCTACCATAGTGGCTCTCAACCTTGACTGCACATTGCATTATCTGGGGACTCTAAAATGTGCTTCTTGGGTCCCACCCTGGGAGATTCCCACCCTGGAGATTCCCACCTCCTCTGGCCTGAGCTGTGACCTGGACAGCAAGACGTTTAAAAGCTCAAGTGATTCTAAGTACAGCCAAAGCTGAGACCCTCTGGCCTAAACTATTTCTTTTCTCTGCCTCTCCTCCTCACTTCTGTGGTGCCAGAATGAGCAATTTGGAGATTCCCAAGGGCCTGTAGTGTCGGTGACATTCAACAGTTTCAATCAACAAACTAACATCACTTGATGGGTTTCACCTGTGGGCAATCCAGTGGTGTTCTGACAATGTGCTTTAGGTCCATGTGGTTGAGGACTGCTAGAATGGAAAACATGACCTGTTTTGTTTTGTTTTGCTTTCCTCACTCTGTCTTGTATACATTTCAAGCTAAACCATTCATTGTCCTTGCTGGGTATCAGATTATGTTCTGTGTTAATGAATATAGCTGGGTTTCAGCTTCCAAACTGACAAAAGGGGGAAGGTTTATCAGCTTACCATGTGACAGTGATGGGTGCCACTGTCTTAGGCTATTGAAATTAGTGTGTGTATGCCTGTATGTGAGTGTGCATTTTATAACTAGGATCAGTCGGTACGTAAAACCATCCGTGTCTTACTGTCATTAAGTTAAATACTGTTAGGAAGTTCTGGAGTCTTTCTATTTATAGTAGCTCTTAGTGAGTCAGATCTATTTTTCTTCCACATAAAAATGCCATTTAGGGCCGGCCCCGTAGCTCACTCAGTAGAGTGCTGATAACACCAAGGCCATGGGTTCGGGTCCCATATAGGGATGGCCGGTTCACTCACTGGGTGAGCGTGGTGCTGACAACACCAAGTCAAGGGTTAAGATCCCCTTACCGGTTATCTTTAAAAAAAAAAAAAAAATGCCATTTATTCCAATCTGAGCAAAGTTGTAGACCTATGGCTTTCAATTTCCCTGTATCTATAGCATTCTTCTAAATATGAGACTGTGGGAGAGGCACTGGGAATTTAAAATCTTACTTAAATTACCCCTTTCAAAGTCATAAACCTTTTGTAAAATCTGTATAGGACACGGCCTTGAATGAGGTGTGTTTGGGGCTGGGAAAGAATTAAGACTAATGATGTACGGGGGACATGGTGCAGAAAAGAGAGGGTGAAGCTGGAAAGGGAAAGTGAGAGTGGAGGTCAAGAAACTAGTAAGGCAATAACCAAGTCAGAGGGGTCTTGGAGGACCATAGGCCCCTGCCCAAGAATCTTTGCAGAACCCAAATGAGGTGACACTGATTTTGGGGTGAAACTGTAAGATAGTGTTGCTGTTTTTTGTTTTGTTTTTTTAAATCTTAAAGGACAATTTGATCCAAGCAAGCTGAAGAACGTGGAGACATCTAAGATGCTGATGTCTACCCATGAAAACGAACTACCCATGAAAACACGCTTAGCACGTTGTAAAGGCTCACTAAGTGTTAGCTGTTTTGATTATTATTTATGCCTGACCAACGACTTTCAGTTTCAGGCCTCTGGTGATATTCAATGGCTATAGCATTATTCCCAAAAGTATGTGTGTGTATAAGTTAGAGTTCCATATTTTGCTCTATTATAAGACTAAGCTAACAAAAAAAAAGTTTTAGCAGTACTCTGAAAAGATGAGATCATTAGCGTCATGCAATGTCATAAAGAAAACTAACAATTTCTTGAGAATTGGGGGAAATAAGGCCAGCACTGATTACAGGTTTAACACCTGGGGCCATGAAGTTGGAAAATGGACACTTCAGAAATTCTTTGAAGCTGTATTTATCGAACATTTGTAAGACTTCAGGTCTGGCCCATAGAGTTGAAATAATTGACTCCGCTATGAATTTCTAGAGTCTTACTCCTCAGTAAAATAAAAATCCAAGACCAAATCAACAGCCCTTTTTAAAACAAGAATTTCAGAAATGATCAGTTCCAGGCCAAGCCGCCCATTTATGTTAAAGTTTTTTTACTTTTATTCTTCATGGTATGGTGTAGGATTGTTACGAATCATCTAATTTTATCTGCTAATACACCTTTTACCTTAGGGCATATGAAGAGTATTTGAAATAATTAAAGCACAGTTCTTAAGAGTCTTGCAATCCAGATTTGGTATAATTTCAGACTGGCTCTCTTCCCCTTAGGCAAAATTAATGAGGTATTTCTAATGATTACATAAGATCGTGTTAAGAAGTTATAGAAATAATTTCCAGATTTCCCTTTTTCTATTCGGAAGGTCAGCCATCTCCTACAAATGTTTCTCCCCAAATTTCTGTCCAGAACTTAATCACAAGTTACAGATACAGAACACTTCACTAAAGAAATACCAATGTCTTCAAAACCAGGGTTTTCTATCCCTTTCGAAGGTGTTTGCTGCCTTCGACAACTGAGAAGAGGGGAGATTCACAATCCCCCTCCGTAGCTGTTTTTGCCACGTGCTTTCGTGCCATGTTGGGTGTTATAAACCCACTAGGGTGAGAAGCAGTTTTTCTCCTTACTCTCTTCTGCTAATCCCAGCACCATCAGGTTTTATTTCCATTTCCAAACACCAAGCTGTAAAACACTTGTACATGTCAGCCTCTAGGATAGTCTGTACCATACATTTCTCTTAATGCTTTCTGAGTTATAATTTTACCCACCTGGAATGACGATAAAGGGCATTTAAAGCATCTCTTGCTTAATCCTGGAGCACCTGAGGTTCTGGTGTCACTCTGCCGTATGGTCACATTCCATAAACAATATCTACATCTTTATCAGAACGAATACTGCCTCAGGTTTATCCGCAAAGCTCAGTGGTTTTTAAAATGCATTCCTACAGTGTTTCTATAGCATTTCTACTGAGGTGAATTCAACAAATACCATCAGTTTATATATCAAAGGGAAACTGTCCATTTTTTTCACTTGACCTAGTGCATCATTAGGGTGGGCCAAAGACTGTGACTCTGCTCAATTCTTTATTCTGCCCCAGAAATCCTATTGCCTCTGAATGAAAATGACTCCCTTGGTGATTGTCCTCGTCATCTTTATTGCCAGCATCTTTATTGCCATCATCTTTATTGAGCTCTCAAATGTGTTCCCAAGCATCGCAGTAAACTGTATGCACGTATACAATTTTCTCACTTAATTCTCATAACAGCTCCGTGACATAAGCATTAGTCCACTTTATAAATTAGGAAGCCGAGGCACAAACACGTTCAGGAATGCTCCTGAGTGCGATGCAGGGATCTCTACAAGCTTGGCTAACATCAAACTTCATGACCTGTCGGCAGCACTACTGACCAGCAGTTGTGCTTGTGATGGCTTATTAATATTGCTTATTAATATTAATATTGCTGATAAATAGAGGAAGTGTTAATCATAGCACCTTGCTTACAGCTTAGCTTCATAGTGGCAGCTTGAAGAATATCTTTCCTGTTTATTTCCTGTTTATGCACCTTACCCTTAAAAAGAGTCTACATTCAAAAAAAAAAAAAATTCCATGAGGAATTTGCCTTCACATGTACCTAAGTACATTTCAAGGTTATTGATATTTTTGTATATTAGGAGCATTCCTCCTATCACCTATGATTTTAATTAAAGGGAAACATTAAACATGGAGTGCAGGTATCATTTCAAAAATCTACTTCTCCCCAATGCATCCTCCTTACTCTCCCCATTTCTCTGGTGTTTCTATAGTAACCTGGCATCTTCAGCTACCACCTTTTCGTTGGCACTAAAGGATCATTTATAATCAGCCCTCCGCTTGTTCTGAGATGCGCCCTTCAATTCATAACACAACAGATAGTGTGTAAGTTTAACAGAACCCGAAGCATTTCTTATCTTGAGTTAAACTCACATGTTCAGAGGAGTGAAAATATCAAGAATTGTGGTGTTGTAGGATTCAGCTTTCAGCTTCACAACTAATAAAAAGAACCAGGCTGGTTTCTGGGATCTCAGGAGTCAGCCTAAGCTCCTCCGTGCCCGTTACCTTCTCTCCTGCTTACACGATGACAGCTGTAACTGACCGGGGATACAGCCATATCTGAACAAGGAATGTTTCAGAAACTCGTCTTTTCTAAGATCAGTATTATTTTTTTTCTTCTGAAAAGCCTCTAGCTCTTTCATTTACAGGACAAGATACGACAAGTCTTTTTTGTGGCATCAGGTAATCAGAAAAACTCTGTTCTCAGGGCCTGTCACGGTGGAGGCAATAGAGCCATTCAAGCTAGGCCCTGCGACCACAGAGGGATCTGTGTTATCTGCAGTGTGATTAAACACACTCACAGGGATGCCCAACAGCCCCAGCAAAGAAAATGAATATCATTCACCTTCAAACTCAAGTCATATTACTGAATCACAGTGCTTGTCTTGCATGATGAATTACTCTTTAAAAAAAATAAAATCCATAATTATTTCATGAATAGCCCAATTGAATTGCATTTTTCATTTGCAGATATTAAAATAATTAATTTTTTAAATGTAAACATTCAAAATTCACAAAAGCAGTTCTATTCAAAATCTTCTTCCAACAATAGTCACTCCTATCTCAACCGATGGCAAATCCATCCTCTGGTGGCTGAGACTGGAAAACTTGGAAGCAACATTGGTTCCTCCCTTTCTCTCACATCCCACTTTCGGACTGTCAGAGGGTCTGACTGGCTTTACTCTCAGTATATCCAGAATTCGACCACTTCTCCCTGCTGCCACATTTGTCACCCTGGACTACCCTCACTGTCATCTCTCAGTGTCTCATTACCTAGCCTACTACTGATCTGCTTCTACCATTGCCCCAATCTATTTCCTTTTTATTCTTAGTTGGCAAATAATAATTGTATATATTTATGGGGTACATTGTGATGTTTTGATGTATGTATACATTATGAAATGATTAAATAAAGCTAATGAACATATCCATCACCTCACATACCTATGAATTTTTTTGTGGTGCAAACATTGAAAATCTGTTCTCTTAGTACTTCTAAAATATACATCAAATTATTATTAACTATATTCATCATACTGGTGGTAGATCTCAAAAACTTATTCCTTCTGTCTTAATTTTCAATACGGCAGCCAGAGCAATCCTTTCAAATGACAACATATCATGTCATTCATCTACCCAAAAGCTTCCAGGAGATTTCAATTTCCAACAATGGCAGATTATTTTGGTATAGACCAACCCTCTCACTGGGAACAACTAAAAAGCTTATAAAAAATAAGCAAACGGGCCGCCTGGTGGCGCACTGGAGAGTGCGCCGCTTAGGAGTGCGGTGGCGCTCCCGCAGAGGGTTCAGATCCCATGTGGAGACCAGTTCCCGCTCACTGGCTGAGCGCGGTGCGGGCGCAACACCGAGGGTTGCGATCCCATTGCCGTCCCCGGTACGGGCGTGACACCGAGGGGTGCGATCCCGTTACCAGTCAGTAAAAAAGACAAAAAGGAAAAAAAAAAAAAATCAAGCAAGCAAGAACTGAAATAAAATCTGTGTGAAGACATCAGAGAGTTACCGTGACAACAAGGACTCAGGAGCCACGATGGCAGGGCAACAGAAAAAGCAGGGGGCAGCCCGACAGTGCCACTTTTTTCCCTGCACAGTCCCAAGCAGTGGCTGAGAATATGACCAGAAGTTCCTGAAATCTCATCAGCTAGAGAAACAAAAGTTTAGAGCCTACCAAGGAGGAAAGGTTCTGTTAATCATCGCCGGGCTCCAGGAGACTTCTGAAGAGCAGCGTGCAAGTCACAGCGGGTGAACTGGTTATATAGTTCTGACCTCACAAAGGCTGAAGCCCACCTTCAACCTCTGATTGGATTAAGGTGATCCACCCCTACCTAACTATCCACAAACAAACAAATAAAAATCTTTGTAGGAAGATACTAGAATCCAGAGCCTCAAATTAGCCTTTACAATTTTTCCAGAATTTAATCCGAAACTATTATGCATGTCAGAAGGCAAGCCAAAATGATCTATAAACAAAAGGAAAAAAGGGGCAATAGGAACAAATCTGTACTGCCCGAGGAAGCACAGACACGGGAGTTCTCAGATCTGGATTATTTAAAATAACCGTCACTGGTTGGTTAGCTCAATTGGTTAGGGGACGGCACTGACATAACACCAAGGTCCAGGGTTCAAGCCTGCACAGGCCAGCTGCCAAAAAAATAAAAATAAAAAATAAAATGATAAAATAAAGGTGAATAATATGTTCAAAACATTAGATGACAAGATGAAGAATTTAATAAAAGTAGAAACTAATTGTAGAAAAAGAAAAGTAAAAGAAATGAACAAATTAGAAAGCATATATACAATAAAAAGAATTAAAACTATTAGTTCATTGTCAAAAATGAATAAATCTCCCCTACTGGCCAGCTGCCAAAATGAATAAATAAATAAATAAATAAAACTGATGAAATTTATAAGAATCATTGAAAGACTGTTCGTGACAAAAAAAAATTACCAATATCAGGAATGAAAAGGTGGATATTACTACATGGAGATTCTTTAAGTATTTTAAAAATAAGACCTTATGTATAGCTTTATCACAATATATTTGAAATTTTAGATAAAATATATAAATTACTAGAAAAATACAGCTTACTAAAACTAGTACAAGAAATAATAGAAAGTCTTAAAAGCTCTATAACTATTAAAAAGTCAAATTGGTAATTTAAAACCTTCAGTGTTGAAAACTCTAGGCCAAATTGACTTTATTAATGACTTTTTCCAAATATTTAAAAGGAAGGAATAACACTAATCTTACATGTACTCTTCTAGGAAATAAAAAACAGGGAGCACTTTCTAAAAACTTTTATTATGAGGCCAGTGTTATCTTGATACCAAAACTGCATTAAGAACACTACGATTAAACATTACAGGCTGGACACAGAAACAGAGTGGAAGGCGCCACACTGGCCCAACTCTGCGAGCTCTGTGAGTCACCCCCAGCCCAGCCCCACTTGCAGGGCGAAGCCCGACTGCTCCCCGCCCACCTGGCTCCCGCCTACCAC